>NC_045170.1:2344676-2372176 GCF_900700415.2 Clupea harengus | reverse complement strand
GAGGAGAGGAGAGAGAGGAGGAGAGAGGAGGAGAGAGGAGGAGAGAGAGGAGGAGAGAGGAGGAGAGGAGAGAGGAGGAGAGAGGAGGAGAGAGAGGAGGAGAGAGGAGGAGAGAGGAGGAGAGAGGAGGAGAGGCCCAAACTCACCTGCTGGATCATGAGGAGAGAGGAGGAGAGGAGGCGAGAGGCGAGAGGAGGAGAGGAGAGGAGAGGAGAGGAGAGAGGAGGAGAGGAGAGGCGAGAGGAGGAGAGAGAGGAGGAGAGAGAGGAGAGGAGAGGCCCAAACTCACCTGCTGGATCACCTTCACCAGGTCCTTGAGCACCTGCCGGCGCTTGCGCACGTCCTTGTTGGTGATGACGGCCGTCGTGAGGTAACGCAGGATGTGGGGGCACATGGTCTGGATCGCGTTCAGGTACCTCAGAGAAACCACAGAACAATACAGATCAATAGGCCGATCAATATATCAATCCACAGAACAGCACACTCACATTGGAGATAGAGAGACATCGATCAATATGTCAATCCACAGAACAGCACACTCACAGTGGAGATAGAGAGACACTCCACAGAACAGCACACTCACATTGGAGATAGAGAGCCATCGATCAATAAATCAATCCACAGAACAGCACACTCACATTGGAGATAGAGAGACACTCCACAGAGCAGCACAGTCACATTGGAGATAGAGAGACACTCCACAGAACAGCACACTCACATTGGATAGACCGATTACCTAAATTTCCCTCGGGATTAATAAAGTATCCATCTATCTATCTATCAATAGATAAATCCACAGATACAAATCCATGTGTTTACTGTGCCTAAGCAGGATATTCTTTTATAACAGCTGACACACACACACACACACACACACACACACACACACACACACACACACACACACACACACGGCTCTGAAGCAATTTACACAATGGAACCTCCGTAACCTCCATCTCTAAGCACAATCCACCGCCTCACCCGGGAGAAACGCTTCATAAATGCAAACATCAAGGAAGAAAGTAACAGACTTCTGAAGTCTCTCTTTGTATGTTTCTATGCGCGAGTGTGTACCTTTCTGTGTGTGAGTGTGTTTCTGTGTGCAAGTGTGTGTGTTTCTGTGTGCGAGTGTGTGTGTGTGTGTGTGTGAGTGGGTCGGGTCAAACGGTTGCATTGACAGTAGCTTAAGGGCGGTCTTGCATCTCCCTTTGATCCTTAATGTGGCGTTTCACAGCCTGTCTGCCGTTCACAATAGACAGGCGGCTTCATAGCGAGTGGCGCTTAATTGAAAAGCTGGGCCGCAAGCAGTGGGCAGAGAGCTCCTCAAAAGACTGGGTGGCACTGCACAAGAGCATGGCAACCCAACCCACACTGCTGTCACGGGCGCAGGGCTGGGAGACACTGCGCAAGAACCTGGCAACCCAACCCACACTGCTGTCACGGGCACAGGGCTGGGAGACTGGGTGGTACGGCACAAGAGCATGGCAACCCAACCCACACTGCTGTCACGGGCACAGGGCTGGGAGACTGGGTGGTACAGCACAAGAGCATGGCAACCCAACCCACACTGCTGTCACGGGCACAGGGCTGGGAGACTGGCTGGCACTGCACAAGAGCATGGCAACCCAACCCACACTGATGTCACGGGCGCAGGGCTGGGAGGTACTGCACAAGAACCTGGCAACCCAACCCACACTGCCGTCACGGGCACAGGGCTGGGAGACTGGGTGGTACTGCACAAGAGCATGGCAACCCAACCCACACTGCTGTCACGGGCGCAGGGCTGGGAGGTACTGCACAAGAACCTGGCAACCCAACCCACACTGCTGTCACGGGCGCTGAGCTGGGCTCTGCATAGACGAGGCGATGGCGTCGCTAGACATTAGAAAGGAGCCAAATTCCACTGCGGGAACTCGCAGGATTGTGAAGTGGATTGCACTTTATGTGAACGGCCCATCGCTCTGTCCTTTTAGTTTTTTTTTTGGTTTTTCCCCTCTCTATTGCTCGTGTTTTTTTTGTTCCCACTTTCTCTCCCATGTTCTCGCTCACTTTCTCTCTCACTTTCTCTCTCACTTTCTCTCTCACTTTCATGTCTCTGGCTCTCAGAGCTCCGCAGGCTTGAATAAACCATCCCATAATAAAAACAAACTGCTCTACACACTCTGGGAGTATTTTTTCATCCGCATTTTTCGGTTTCGCTCCAATTAGCCCTTCTCACCTCCACTCTCTTCTCTCCTCTTTGATTGACAGGCCTCTTACCCCAAGATGGAAGAATTGAATTGGGTTGCTTGTTTTGCAGGCACTACCAGACCTAATAGTTGACGTAGCCTAAATACTGATATTTTCTAGCATCTATAGCGCATCCCCAAACACATACTGATACTGGCTGGAATGCTCCAGAGCCTCCTGAACCACTCAGGATGACCCCCCCCCCCCCCCCCCGTCTTGCATAAGAGCCCAGTTACTGTTGAAGGTCTGGACAGAGGGTTTCATCAGCCAAGAGGCGCCCCCTCTGTACTGTCTGAGACCACGGATGAGGGTAGCGCTGGGTGATATGGCCAAAATATGAAATCTTTTTTCAGTGTTATGGACGGATCACATACGTTTTTCTCATTAAAACCATACGCCGTTTCCCCAGTAACTAGGGCCATATGTGCATCACCTATCCCTAACATTACGGGGCAAGTCAACGGGGCATCGCTGTGTAAAACAACAGGCTTGGGTTGAGCCAATACGCTGCTAAATTGTTTGAACACCAGAATTAGGACCATATCCAGACCATACAATCACACAAGAATGCGACTTAATGAATGATGTCAATACCGAAGTTTGATCCCCACAGATATCAACATGCTGTTATTGAAAGGCCTATATAGGCTATCAATACAACATTAATATATAGGATATCAATACAAACAGCAGCGCATTGCACAACCAAACTTCATATAACACTCTGATGGTGTGGATCCAAGCTACGCTAACAAGCGATTAGCTCTTGCTAAGGATATGGTGCCATTCAAAGCAGTGGACAACGTGGGATTTCAGACACTGATGCACTCTTGTTATGTTATGGTTGTTATCTTATCTATTGACAGCTGATTACAACTCTGTGAAGCAGTCTGAATTCTTATTTTCCTACGAATGTACAAGTCTGAAAAGGGCACTTATGTGATTACATTATACTACACACCTGTTTACATGTTACTACAAGTTTTGAACTTGTTTTAAATTCTAACAAAAGGTGTAATAAGCAGTCAACCATGACAATGTCCACAGGCTGGTTGAGGTCTAGATATTCGTGATTGACCTTTCAAATTTGGGAGGAAAGATCGCAATTCAGATTGCGATAATTTTTTGGCTACATTGCGCTCTGTTAGCTAAAACACACATTTTGTGTGCCACCAGCGATTAAATACATAGAGACCACAAGTGCAATTTGTCGTAACTCTATGGTAACTCCAGATAAGTGCTGCCACTGGCGTTTGAGAGACAGCAGAGTAAGAACTAATCTGGAATTGGCAAATTAAACATTTTTCACATCGTTCCAAAACAAAAACACTAAATGAATGCCATGAATGTGATATTTGGCCCCAGCCCTAGGGGTGAGGATGAGGATGTAGTCTACTCACTGCGGCTGGTAGAGGAAGAGCTCGATGATGTTGTCTCGACCCTTGGGGTGGTTGAAGAACACAAACAGTGACCAGTGGATCAGCCAGGTCCTCTGCTGCAGAGACTGGAGAGGAGAGCTGACAGACTGGAGAGAGAGAGAGGAAGAGAGAGAGAGATGGAGAGAGAGAGGGGAAGAGAGAGAGAGTTGTGACTGAGTCTCCAGCTCAAAATCAGACCACAGAGGGATCACAATATATGACAATACTGGACAAGATGGAGCCACTCCAAAACACAAAGTGGCATATAATGCTAACTAGCATATAATGCTAACTAGCGCATAATGCTAACTAATACAGGGTTGAAAAGTTTTGGGTGTACAGAGCTTGCAATGATAAGTTAGAGGTACACAAACGCATCCAACCACAACAAATAACGAAGTCCCTGCGCTCATGCCTCATGTTTGCATAGATTCAATACAACATAATGCAGTGATGTACTAAACATCTGTGCGGTCTCTAGACAGAATGTGGAACTGCTTTCAACTCGTCTAGACATAATGGTTACCTATAAATGAGAGTGTTTTTTTTGGTAAGTGTGTTTGTGTATGCACTTCAAAATTACAGCCTTCTGGTCATTAATAATTCATGCCTGGTCCAAAAGCAAAACACAAATACGCTCTAAGCATTAGCACCAGAAATAACAGACCAAGGCGAGGATGCTAAATTGCTTCTCACATTCTCTGAATCCAAAGCACATTACTGCAATAACTGCACATTAACCTCCAGCAGATGGGTAATGTGTGTGTGTGTGTGTGTGTGTGTGAGTGTGTGTGTGTGTGTGAGAGTGAGTAAAAAGCTTCACCAAACACCAGCAAATTCCTACTGAACTTCCCCCCTGTGACGGGACTGAGTTACGTCACTAATGCAGGTCCAACACATCAACGGGCACTTTAAATTATGAGATGTTTCATGAAAAAAAAAAAAAGAAGAAATATTGCCTGTAATTGCATCTCATTAAACTATATTCTGCAACACTGCTAAAAGGTTATAGCTTATGATGCGTGTCCATCAAATTAAAGACTGAAGTCACAGTACGTTCCTGCCTGGCAGTTTAGCTATTTGGTTAGGCTAACTGTTAAATGAGGAAAACTAGCAGAGAGAGCTGGTATGAATGACCTCAAGCCACATGAGTAGCAGAGGAGGCTTGCACTGCAGTGTTCCCTGACCAGGCTTACAGGAACTGTGTCTGAGATGGAGATCAGAGGTGACCCAATACACTTCTGCTTTATACTTCTGAGCCTCCACTGAGGAGTCCAGCATGCAGTTACACACACACACACACACACACACACACACACAACAATGATGCTCTACAACTTTGAATTTAGCTACTGCAGGACTATTTCAATCTAATTAAATAAAATAAAGTAAGTCATCCAAAACTTAAAAAGGCACATTTTTTTGAGAAGAGAACAAGGATTTAACCAGGACCATGTAAGAAGGAGAAAGTGATGTGTTATTTAACCAGGACCATGTAAGAAGGAGAAAGGGATGCGTTTTAGGCAGAAACAGTGACGGCCGGCCGCTCACGTTGTTGTCGATGGTCTCCCTGAGGCGGGTCAGGTCCTCCATGGCTGCCTCCCAGTTCTGCATCAGGATCTCGGAGGCCAGTTTCCCCCACAGGGAGCTCAGTGCGTTCCTGTCGGTGGAGGGAACCTGACAGACCAATCACAAGCACATTTACTCACCAAACATGTGTAAAACGGTTCCGGACATTGGTTGCTCTCAAGCGATGGAAATGTATAGATTACATGCAGGCAACAGACAATAAATAGAGGTACATAATATATACACACAGTATATATACGCACTTCAAGTGTGTGTGGCAGTATAGACATCAATACGGTGTATTTTGGATACTAATGCAATGGTGACAATACAGTATGTAGGCCTACATTATAGATAAGTAAGATAAGTTCAGAGGGTCAATCAGCACAGGACTTGCATAACTAACTGCCCTTAATACTGAACCCCCGCATTAAAAGCATCTTTAGTATGTCTGTCTAGTATGAATGAAGATATGGGCTGCTGGCTGAGGATCAACATCATGGATGTTGCCATATAACAGTTAGTTTAGCCCTACAGGGTTTATTTGAATTTTTTCACCATCAAGGC
Organism: Clupea harengus; assembly: GCF_900700415.2. NCBI lineage: Eukaryota > Metazoa > Chordata > Actinopteri > Clupeiformes > Clupeidae > Clupea > Clupea harengus. The sequence continues at coordinate 2,366,393 of NC_045170.1, read as the reverse complement.
AGCACTCTGACCACCTGATGTTTTAACATGGACCAACAACATTGTGCTCTCATTGAACAGTCTTGGAGGAGAACCGTTTGAACTCAGCACAGCAAAGACTTATACCCGTCACAAATGAGAAAGAGATTTACTTTTATGTCGGCAAATTATGCATCAACAATTGTTTGTTTCGCTAACTATCAGAACGCTTAAAGCAGGTGCAGAAGCAACCGGCAGCAGCCATAGAAGAGTTAGTTTAGCCCTGCAGGTTCATTTGAATTTTTTCACCACCAAGGCAGCACTCTAACCACCTGATGTTTTAACTGCACATCTGTTTTAACATCTGTTTACAGTTTAGTAGTGTCCTCTAGCTCTTAGCAGTCTCTCTGCAATGGCTTACGAAAGAGCAAGTCTGAAACGGCACACACATCTAACTCCGAACGGCTCCCGCACTCACCAACACTCGGAAGAAGTAGAGGTATTCCGCAGCACCTGAGTAGTTGCCACACTCATACTGAAACTTAGCATAGCGGTAAAGAGTGTCCAGGTACTCCTGACGGAACTGTGGATCAAACATATGAAAAAGTTACATCGGGACTGCAAACACGACAAAGGAACACATACGTACCGACTAACTATGTGCCTCAAATGTAAATATGCGGTGTGTGTGTTTGTGTTTAACAGACATTAGGCATAGAACAGAGAACGGGTTGAGAAGGTGGGATAACTTACACTGTGTTTCTCAGCCAAATAGTCAAACAGCATCCTCCCATCTCTAGAAAATACAAGGTAAAAATCAGTGAATATAACAAGAAGCTGATTCGTCCTGGTCAAATAACTAACGTTGATCAGAATCAGAATCATCTTTATTGGCCAAGTACATTTCCACATACAAGGAATTTTTCCTGGGTTTAATTGCTCTCAATGTACTTAAACTGAAAAATATGCATGCAACAGTTTAGGATAATACATAAATATAATATATAATAACAAAATATAATAATCTGTCAACTGTTCACTAGAGTGACATGGGATGGGATGGGATGGGCTTGACTTTGTGTAAGGAGAAACTTACCGTGTTGACTGCATCTGTCTGGTGGTCTCGGGGTCCTCAAACATCTTAACGATGGGCTCCGTCTCGGACTGCAGTTGTTTTAACTGAGCGACAACGGTCGTTCTCTTCTCCTTGAGCGCTGGGCACAGGAAGGCAACATACCTCATTATGTCTATACACAGCGAAGGCATGGGCTGTACTAAAAAAACAATGTGATGGGATTGTAAACAAACAGCATGCAAAGCTTGTCTCTTCCATTATTTTACTCACCGGGTGGAATTTCTTTGTCGGGTAACAGGTTTTTGTACACATCCATAGCGAAATCCACCATGTTGGTTTCGCTAAGCAAGTCCAATTTCCCTTGGAGTAGTTCCTTCTCATTGTAAATCTGTAAGCGAGATGACATGTATGTTAAGTAATATACATCTGTACTAATAATACATTTGTACACCTAACCCAGCAGGCCGACATTAATGTGTTACCCAAGTGATAATCAACTGACTGGGTGTAGCTGGCTAACATTAGCTACCCATTCAGCTATCGCTCAAACACCATGGGATGCCGGCTGGGTTGCCACAGTAGGGTAGATGCTAGCACGTGGAGGGAAACGAACAAGATATTGGGTCTCTAGAAACGGATTACCCCTCACAATGTCACCTATAGGTAAGGAAAGATAAACATACCTCTTTCACAGAAAGAAATTCCAATAAGGGAAAGACCAGATGCCGGTCTAAAAAGTGAGCGATCCTGGTAGTTAGATCGTAGTCCGCCATTTTGGAGAAAGAACTTCCCTGTCGTCTTCTTCTTCCCCTATTGGCCAAAGCCAGTCAATGGTGCACTGTAAACTCTACTGCCTCCTAGCGTCGCGGGGCGTAATAGTTAAAAGCGGACCCAATTTGGTATGCGTCCTCCTGAGTATGGATTTAATCCGCGTGGATGAAAGTAGTCTTGTGTTTTCAGTGTGGTGAGAGGAGTCAGCCTATGCCTGGCTCTGCACTTGCCCCCCAGGCGATTGCTTAAGCACTCAGGCTTTTCTTCACTGGGCACTTAATAGGTAGAGGCCAGCAGTATGACTAGGCAACAGAAACGGACCCTTTTTTTCAGATTGGCGTTCTCTTCCCCCTCTGGCCTTGTTATGTCCATTGACACTCATGTCAGTGCTTCAAAAAAATTGCTCAGAGCTAAAAATGAGCAGTGGGAGTCTATGTTTATGGTCTCCAGGGAGACAGGCAACTCACAGGTTTCCTGTATCATTTCTACTGTGAAGAAATGTAATGAAATGGCCGAAAGTTAAATTATGTTGACCGAAGTGCAAGTTATGTTCATTTACTTGGTGTTTGTTTCTCCCAGCAGCTTAGTAACTGCTTCATTTCACTCACTTCACTCTCGCGGTTCACCTTTTGGGGAATCCACTTCCAGTCTCACATGAGGATGTGCACAACAGCGGCGGACACACAAGTGCGCAGACGGCCACCTCTGCACAACAGCGGCGGACACACAAGTGCGCAGACGGCCACCTCTGCACAACAGCAGCGGCGGACACACAAGTGCGCAGACGGCCACCTCTGCACAACGTGCATAAACAGGCCTCTGTGAGTGTGCGTCAGGCAGCAAACCTTTACAAGAACCAGATAACACGTAGATCACACTGCAACTGCAGTCTGTGCAATGGACCCAGGCTAAGATAGAATCACTGAATCGGAGACATTTCAACATTTCTGAGAATATAAATGTCACACGGAAATGACACACACACACCGCGGATGACTGTGGTGCATATATAGTGATCAGCAGGCCCCTTCCCTTCAGCGTGGGCGGGCCTTGGCCAAGTCAAGATTGAGACAGACTGCAAGCTGATTTTCAAGCTTCAGAGCAAAAAAATCAGTTGGGTTCTCTCCCTCCCTCTCTCTCTCTCTCACTCTCTCTCTCTCTCTCTGTGTGTGTGTGTGTGTGTGTGAATTCAAGAACACTTTTATAGATTCCTTGAAAACCACTTTGTATGAGAGCCTTAATTCCCTCATCAGTTCTAAATCAATATTCAGGATCAGCTCACACACATCACACACACACACATCACACACACACACACACACAGACACACACACACACACACACACACACACACACACACACACACACACACACACACACACACACACACACACACACACACACACACACACACACACACACACACACACACACACACACAGTAACTAATAAAGTAATGAGCTCAGCTCTGAGTCCACACCATGGTCAGGACTGGATGGATCCCAGCCTCAGCTTCATCGTGTAGGCAAGCACAGCCCCACGCCAGACTCGACCTCTGAACCCTGGGCGGCGGCGTGCTCAAACCCATGGGTACTAGCGTCTGCCGCCGCAACACGATTCTGATGGTGTCGGGGGAGTGAGGTTTACTCACTGCAAAGCACTGTACCCGCTGCCTACACACACACATACACACACATACATACACACACGCACACACAGTAGCACCTCTCTTAAGGTGTCGGGGAGTGAGGTTTACTCACTGCACAGCACTGTACCCGCTCCCTACACACACATACACATACACACACATACACACACACACACACACACACACACACACACACACACACACACACACACACACACACACACACACACACACTACACACACAGTAGCACCTCTCTTAAGGTGTCGGGGAGTGAGGTTTACTCACTGCACAGCTCTGTACCCACTGGCTACCGTTACACTACCTCTGTCGACACACATCTGGGTTGACATGTCTGCCTGGACTGAAAGCTTCACCACACTCCACACTCCACACTCCAAGCACACAAACGCATCTCTGATCAGACGGTTGACTCATGGCTCTTTGAGGTCAAGAGATAATGCTTCAGGAAACACAGTGATGGATTCAATGAAGGAAGGTCATAAGGTCATAAGGTCATAAGGTCAAGTCAATTACTAACGTCACTCATTATCATGCGCATGTACAGCTGCCATGGTTACCCTGTGGAAACAGTGTAAATACATATCTAGAACTGGTGCATTGTGGGTAACTAAAAGCTGGGTAGTATTTTATATTGATGTTAAATGATGATACAAAAGCCACCGCAGTAACACAATTTCAGCATTTTTACACATCATTATTTGCCAACTAATGCTTAATTTATGCTACTCAGAGCCCTCTCCAACAAACCTCGTACGGGAATCTCGTACGGGAAGTTAGAAAAATGAGTAGGTGCACGACAGCCTCTCCGAGGTGCTCGGAGAGGGTTCGGAGAGAGCGGTTAATGTCGGAGAGGCGTTCCCTGTGTTCGGAGGGGCGTTCCCTATGTCCGACTCCGTGAAATCAGAGTAGCATAAATTTCGCTTAATCCTAAATGGGGGGACAGTGGTACAGGAGGTAGAGAAGTCGTTTAGTAATCAGAAGGTAATCAGAAGGTTGCTAGTTCGATTCCCTGTCGAAGCGTCCTTGAGCAGGACACTAAACCCCTAATTGCTCCTGATGTGCAGTGTGCCATCAGTGTAAATGTAAAAATGTGTATACATCCTTGTAAGTCGCTTTGGATAAAAGCGTCTGCTAAATGACTAAATCTAAATCTAAATGAATTGCATGGTAGCTGATCTATACTTACCCTGACTATGACCCAAACTTAACCAGAATCTCTGCCTGTTTATCCTCGTCCTCTCCTTCTTCTGTTCTCAGTGTCAACAGAAGGTTCCTTGATTGTTTATGAAGATCCATCAAAAGAAACTGGGACCAAATGTTGAGGGGGGGGTACCCTGGTGAGATATGTCCAAGTTATTTAATGGAAGTATAGCTGGTGAATAGTGTTCCCGGCGAGCCTCGCAGCAATAAACTGGAGCTTTAACAGGAGAGCGTGCCGGTCTTCCTGCCAACTTGTACACAGGGGGTTTACACCGCTCCGCACGTCTCTTGGCCGAGATAACAAGCTCATGGATTGATGCTGTTCTGCCTGTGGACCTTGGAAAATTTGCACGCCGCGCTAGACATGAGCATGGAGGGCAAAAGCAGTGCAAATCAGGTTGTTACACGGATAAAATGCTAACCTCACTCTGAAGGTCCTTTGACTCCTGTGCTCCTGTGTCTGAACTGATATTGGGTGCTGCTATCAACACCAAGAGTCCTGGGGAGCACACACACAAATGGATATCACTAGTCTATTACACACCTGTACTACGAGTCACATTGGATAACACTAGTCTATTACACACCTGTACTACGAGTCACCTTGGATAGAAGGGTCTATAACACACCTGTACTATGAGTCACCTTGGATAGAAGGGTCTATAACACACCTGTACTACGAGGCACCTTGGATAGAAGGGTCTATTACACACCTGTACTATGAGTCACCTTGGATAGAAGGGTCTATAACACACCTGTACTACGAGGCACCTTGGATAGAAGAGTCTATTACACACCTGTACTACGAGTCACATTGGATAGAAGAGTCTATTACACACCTGTACTACGAGTCACCTTGGATAGAAGAGTCTATTAAACACCTGTACTATGAGTCACCTTGGATAGAAGAGTCTATTAAACACCTGTACTATGAGTCACCTTGGATAGAAGAGTCTATTACACACCTGTACTACGAGTCACCTTGGATAGAAGTCTATTACACACCTGTACTACGAGTCACATTGGATAACACTAGTCTATAACACACCTGTACTACGAGTCACCTTGGATAGAACACACCTGTACTACGAGTCACCTTGGATAGAAGAGTCTATTACACACCTGTACTACGAGTCACCTTGGATAGAAGGGTCTATTACACACCTGTACTACGAGTCACCTTGGATAGAAGGGTCTATTACACACCTGCACTACGAGTCACCTTGGATAGAAGGGTCTGCCAAATGAACGCATGTAAATCCACACAGAGCCTGGATGACCTGTGGTTACCCACTATTCATTGCTACGAAGGCCTTCGCAAGGGTGGACAGCAGGCTGGGACCCCTTCTAAAGAGGATCTATGGCTCGTCGATGGCTGGTGCTGATGGATTTGAGGATTGGATTTTGGGGAGATTTATTCCAGGATGTTATGGATCATTCATGAGATATTTTCTCTTTCCGGGGGGGGTTATTGATGACTACTGGGCATCAGGGACCGGGCTGGTTATCCAAGGTCCCTCTCAATTCACTAACACCCCCCTCTCCTCCCTCCTCTCTCCTCCCTCCTCTCTCCTCTCTCCTCCCTCGTCTGCCCCCCAGCTAGTGACCTGGGTATCGATCGAAGGCCACCATCATTAGGAACGTTTTAATTCTTTAAATGGACTCGCAGGAGATGAGGTACTGGGACAGAGAGGTCATCCAAAGGGACACAACACACTTAGTGCAAACGTGTGGTTGTGTGTGCTACATTAGAAGACATTCAGAGGGACACAACACACTTGGTGCAGACGTGTGGTTTGTGTGTGTGTTACATTAGAAGACATCCAAAGGGACACAACACACTTACATTTAGTCATTTAGCAGACGCTTTTATCCAAAGTGACTTACATATGTGCGACTTACAATGTATACACATTTTTTTTACATTTACACTGATGGCACACTGCACATCAGGAGCAATTAGGGGTTCAGTGTCTTGCTCAAGGACGCTTCGACAGGGAATCGAACTAGCAACCTTCTGATTACTAACCGACTTCTCTACCTCCTGTACCACTGTCTCCCCTTAGTGCAGATGTGTGGTTTGTGTGTGTTACATTAAAAGACATTCAGAGGGACACAACACACTTAGTGCAAACGTGTGTTTGTGTGTGTTACAATACATGACATCCAGAGGGACACAACACATTTAGTGCAGTAGTGTGGTGTGTGTGTTACATTAGAGGTCATCCAGAGGGACACAACACACTTAGTGCAGACGTGTGTTTGTGTGTGTTACATTAAAATACATCCAAAGGGACACAACACATTTAGTGCAGATGTGTGTTTGTGTGTGTTACATTAGAAGACATTCAGAGGGACACAACACATTTAGTGCAGATGTGTGTGTTTGTGTGTGTTACATTAAAAGACATTCAGAGGGACTCAACACACTTAGTGCAGATGTGTGGTTTGTGTGTGTTACATTAGAAGGTCTACAGCTTCTCCATTAACCCTTCATAAATGTGACGGTTAAGAACCACATTAACTCTATGATCAGACACCTCACATTAGGGCTGAACGATTTGGGAAAATAATCGAATTGCGATTTTTTTCTCCAAATATTGCGATTTAATATGCGATTTTTTTATTTTATCCAAATTTTTTTCCCAACAAATCGTAATGAATGCTTTAAATATGACCAACACAATATTAGATACATTTAGTGTAAAATATTATTTCCCACATTTTACATTTTTATTTAACTGCTCATTACAGAATCAAAAACAACAAATCGGTGGCTTTGCCACTGGGTGTTACACATAATCAGCAGATGTCATTATTCTACAGTGATGTACTTTGTATTCCATTTTGCACTGGGGTAAAAAAAACTAAGAAAAATCTGGATCCCCTGTCTATATCATATATACACAGATAGAATTGACAATAGAAATGGACTAAACTTGATACGGGAGCTCGCTGGGATTTCTCCTTTGAAGAAAATGCCCTCTGGAGAATGAGGATGATTCCTCCGTCTTCACATGTCTTCTTCATCATCATCATCATCATCATCATCTTCATCTTCTTCATCTCTTTTATCATGGGCACACTACACCTGTTCCTTTCAATTCCACATTAACGTAAAAGTGTGCAAAAGCACAAATATACAATTCCACATTAATATATATATATGCACAGTGGTGAGGATTAATGATAGAGATGTGTAAGAGAGGCTGTTTCCCATGCTTCAGGCCATTGGAAGATAGAAACACTTCACTTCCTCAAACGTTTCTCATAAAATGCATTCTCCTGGTAAAAGCATGTTTTGAAATTCTGAAACATTTATGTATTTATGCTAACACCTATGACATGCTGTAGATGTACTGTAGGCATCTTTCTTAACCACCACAGTCATATGCAAATGCATTATGTTCATACCTCTACCATGCAATTGCCTTGTATTACCATCTTCCCTGCCCATTTTGAAATGTTAAATAACTCCCAGTGACTTAGAATAGGATTTCATCTTCTCATCACCATCTTTCAAACTATTATGTCACAGAAAGAAATTAGTCTTGCCGCCATGGGTAATGTAGTTTGACTCTGCACTACAGATTGCCGTAGTATGTTTTATAATTAGGCTATGAATCTCTGTTCTCTACCCTTTGCGATGTCCTTGGCTATCTACTTTCGATGTGTTCATAAACCTGACGTTCGTGGATTACATAATCAGCAAATGTTTTTGGCTTTCCATACTCAGAGAAAGATTTTTTTCTTACATCTTCTGAAAAAGAGTGACCAATTAATTTCAGAGGTCTTTCACGTGAGTCATGTTTGACAAAACAGCTAAACTACACTCAAGACTACCGATGTTTGGAACAAGAACATTCTTCTTCTCCGAGTAAACTCAGATGAAGACATCTTAAATTTAGTCTGATTTAAATAAACTTTAAAGATAATCACGACCACCATGTTTGGTATGCCAACATTAAAAATTCTCCTCTTTTCATGTCAAGGAAATGTTAAAGCACGCTGCGTTTGCTTCTTTTGCAGCACACTGAAATAACCTTTCATACTGAGTTGACACAGTAGGATACTTATTTTTTTTCTGAAGGCGTCTTCCAAAGCATTAAAGTGGATTTTCCCCCCCCCCACAAACTCTGGGTGTCTCTGAGGCATATTGCATCAAAGAGAAATGTAATTAAAGCAGTTTATGGTCTAGTGGGTTTTGCGGCCCAATAATGTGGCCAGCCACCACTAAAAAATAATATGCTTAGGGACAGGGGTTCCTGGGCAGCATGAATCACCACAGTGGGTGGGGAGGGGTGAGGAGAGGAGTGCCCACAGCGCACACAGTCTGCAGTCGAGATTGCTCTAGGAGGAGGAAACCGTGCCCCAATATGATCTCTGTTGGGTCCTGTTGGCCGACTGGCGAGTGAGCTGGGCGTCGTTTTACACGGACACATGAATGTCTGAATGGGAGAGTATCCAGCTAGCGTGCAACATAATGATCGTGTACAGCGTGCAACATAATGACCGTGTCCAGCGTGCAACATAATGATCGTGTCAAGCGTGCAACATAATGATCGTGTATATAGCGTTCCCCATCGATGCTTATACCTCTCATTAACATGCCTAATAATAGCCCTTGATTAACTCCAACATCCACTAACGACACACACCTCGGGAGGCTGGCGTGCTGCCTTGTCTTAGTAGTTTAGTTTCACATCCTTGTCAGCGGAATGCCGTCTGTCAGCGCCATGTTCAGCAGCACACACACACACACACTCTCACACACACACACACACACACACACACACACACACACACACACACACACACACACTCACACACACACACACACACACACACACACACACACACACACACACACACACACACACACACACACACACACACACTCACACACACACACACACACACACACACACACACACACACACACACACACACTGGGGCAACAGACACTGTCAGCGCCATATTCAGCAGCACACTAAGCTGTAAATAACCAGGGGGGAGGGGAGGGGTGGGGGAGGGGAGGGGTGGGGTGTTTGCTCATCCCTCATTTACTTGTGTAAACACCCTAGCCCTAACTGCATCAAGGGTCTCCGCTGTGCGTGCGCTCTTGATTTAGCATCAGTCTGCTGTCTGTCTGTTGTGTCCATGTGCAGCCACTGAAGGGCATCGCTGGGAATTAATGAAAGAGCGAAAGATGTAAATCTCTGCCTTGCCTGGGATGTTGCTTCAGAGAAGGGGCCTTGGTGGTGGTGGTGGTGGAGGAGGAGGAGGTGGTGGAGGAGGAGGAGGAGGAGGAATTGTGCAGGACAGTTTGTAGCCAAAACATGTGCAACACACTGACACTTTCATCAACATAACTGAGCATATAGCTCAACCGATTATACCAATAAACCTTACAGCTATCACCCAAAGCCTTCACAGTGAGCGAGTGCTGTGTTTTTATGCTGAAGGAGGAAACATGAACAGGACGACACAGAGCAGTGTTTTACTGTGAGGGCAGGCTGTTTTCACCAATCTTCCTTGGTGCACAATGGGCTCAGATGTGACAGACACATGGCCTTGTTTACGCACAGCGCCGAGCTGGAGACATGCGTCTGGGGGCCGGCTAAATTGTTTGCGATTCTGCTGAGTGTGTTCTCTCTGGGCGGTCAGCAGAGCTTCTTTAAGGAGATCAGGAGGCATCTGAGTGAACCGTTTTGGCGTCCGTGCAGCGTAGCTACAATGTCTGCGAGCCTATATGCTGGGTATTTACATACTGCTGTGGAATGAGGTAGGTGGCCTATGCTAGCTGTAAAATGGGTCTCTGGCACAGGAAAAAAATGCATACAAATTCAGAGCGTTACCACTGGGGATAACTGCTGTACTTTCCATAAACATCTGACTTTCAAGTCTGGATTTACATAAAAATAGATCTGTATGTGCATTTCCCTGGAAAGTTTTTACACAATCCATCTGGCTGCTGCGAGACCCAGAGTATGTGCACACCTTCCTTGAAGATGTACCACCAGTTGCGAACATAAGTAGGTCAACTGGTATGAAATTCAATCATTAAAAGAAAACTTTTTTTTTTTTTGGGCTGAACTTGCTGTGCAGTACCTCAGTGACAAACGAGGGGAAATACTGGGGTGGTAATTACAAGACAAAGAAAGGAAACTATTTTTATCTGGGAAAGCTTCCTTTTGTTCAGCCTCACAAGAGACAAACAGAAGATTTTTTTTTATCTGAAAGCTGCACGGATGTCATGCTGTTTCAGATTCTTGGGATGAAAGTGGTGGGGGAAAAAAATCCCTGCATCGTGTCAGCAACACGTTAAAACAGGGTCGATACAAAATGGAAACTTTTCATTTTTCTCGTGAGGAGTCGCGCTACGACGGTAGCGTGGCCCCTTCCACGCTGCATAATTACCATATAAATCTGCGCCGAGGTAAGTAAAGCTGTCCCGCCACAAAGATTAATGTCATATATAACCCCCACTGCTAAATTATACATTCCCCCAGAATTATTGCACCTGAGGTTATGAGATTCCACACGACGTGGAAAAGGCTCCGTTTATCCTCTCATTTTCATCGTCAACACCGTTAGCTGATGACACAGCGCTTTTGAACAGCATTCTAATGCCGTTGGAACGAGAGTGACCTATTGGTATCTCGTAGCAGTGGATAAACTGAAAATCAAGAACCCAGACCATCCAATCTTTAACGACCTTGACCTACCCGACCTGTGGAAAAGCGAGGCAGGCCTGACAGAGGCCCAAGTGTACAGAGCCCAGTCATACTGTTATCCTGTTAGCCTGTTATTTGATGTCATCAGTGCTGGGGGAAGGTCCTCCATCATTGTTTAATGACATTATATTGAAGGTCCCTAGACATAGATGGCTTATCTATAGGACCTTCCTGGTACTATGTTGGAAAACATTTAGTTGTGAAGTGTATTTCTTCTTGCTTAATGGTTAAATCACTATTCTATGTTTGTGTAGATGTTGTGGGCAGTGGTGGTAAAGAAACTGTTATTGGTTTACCTTTCTCTTCTTCCAGTCTGGTGCGGAAGAACCAATGACTGTAGGAACACTCATTTTCTACATTTTCTTTACAGTTATTGAGGTAAACAGACACAGGTTTATCTCTGTAGGGGTCTTTTCCATGTTGTCAGACACTTATAATAACATTATAGTGGTTTACTTTGACACGGATACTTGCCCCACAGGATTACATTGCATAGCTGTTTTGCGGTTGCCGGTTATAGCATTCTAACTCAATACTGGACCGATTTCGATCGTTTTTGCCCCTAGTAAGAGTCCTCAAATGTGGGACCAATACATGCCTGTGTGAAAGGCCAGAGTATATATCTGTTATAAAATATATTGTTGGTTGTGTACACTGTGTCAATTTCATAAAATTCTCAAATTTAGAACCATAGTATATCTGTTATAAAGTCCCACTCATCCTCATATTCACTAGACAGCTCTCAAAACCGCAGAACGTACCTCACAGATTACAGATTACTGCTTCACACACTATCAGTGTACAGCCGCAACATCCACAAAGTACAGTTCCTTACATTTTCACCCAGAATAAGATCTACAACAAACATTTGAGACTATTGTGGCCAGAAATGTAGTCATTTAAGATAACACACTTTTCTTGGAACGGAAAATATCTTGTTATTTCACTTGATTCCTGCTCATTCTTTCACTTCATGTAAATCATATTAAATGCAGTAATAAGGTACATCTAGTCTTTTTTTATCCGTTTGTTTTTTCTTGTCCTTAGCAACCAAATGACTCCTTGTTTCTATGGTTATGCTGTTCTCTCTCTCTCTCTCTTCCTCTTTCTCTCTCTCTCTTTCTCTATCTGTCTCTGTCTCTTGGTGACTGGCTCGACTGGACAGCAGGGAGGCGGAGAAGAGGAGGGAAGGAGGAAAGGGAAGAGGAGAGGAGTGGAGAGGAGAGGGAAGAGGAGGGAAGGAGAGGAGAGAGGAGAGAAAAGAGGAGAGGAGGGAGACGAGAGAAGAGAGGAGAGAAGAGGAGGGGAAAGAGAAGAGAAAATAGGAGAGGAGGGAGACGAGAGAAGAGAGGAGAGAAGAGGAGGGGAAAGAGGAGAGAAAAGAGGAGAGGAGGGAGAGGAGAGAAAAGAGGAGAGGAGAGAGACGAGAGAAGAGATGAGAGAAGAGATGAGAGAGGAGAGGAGAGGAGAGGAGAGGAGAGGAGAGAAGAGAGGAGAGGAGGGAGATGAGAGAAGAGAGGAGAGAAAAGAGGAGAGGAGAGGAGAGAAAAGAGGAGAGGAGGGAGAGGAGGGGAGAGGAGGGAGATGAGAGAAGAGAGGAGAGAGGAGAGGAGAGGAGAGAAAAGAGGAGAGGAGGGAGAGGAGGGGAGAGGAGGGAGATGAGAGAAGAGAGGAGAGAAAAGAGGAGAGGAGAGGAGAGAAAAGAGGAGAGGAGGGAGAGGAGGGGAGAGGAGGGAGATGAGAGAAAAGAGGAGAGGAGAGGAGAGAAAAGAGGAGAGGAGGGAGAGGAGAGAGACGAGAGAAGAGATGAGAGAGGAGAGGAGAGAAAAGAGGAGAGGAGAGAGACGAGAGAAGAGAGGAGAGAAAAGAGGAGAGGAGGGAGAGTGTGGGACCCACGTGGGCGGCGAGGCGTCGGCATCAGCAGCGGGCCGGCTGTCATGCTCCATCCGGTGGTGGCGCCATGCCGTGTGCAGAGCGGAGCGAGACGCGTGGGGAAGTTACTCATCCCCCTGCCTCCCCTCACACACGCCCCCAGGGGACGGCAGACGCATCATTAGCCATAAAGACAAGCGCCACCGCCGCAGACGGACTCAAAAGTCTGCCATAATTGCTGCACAGGGATATAGATGATATTACACCCCCCCCCCTATCCTTTTCATCTGCCAACGTGACAATACGAGAAGAAAGGGAGGATCTCACAAGCAACGCCAAATGTCTTGATTCAGTTTAGAGTTGAGGGCTGTGTTTAGAGTTTAGAGTTAGGGCTGAGCTTTTTCTTCTTTGTTCATTTAAAACTTGTCATTTCTTTTTTGAGGTGGGAAGTCTTGTCAAGGCCTTCCTGTGTAAAAATAACACTTAGCCTTCATGTCTCTCTCTCTCTCTCTCTCTCTTTCTCTCTCTCTCACTCTCTCTTTTTCTCTCTGTCTCTCTCTTTCTCTCTGTCTCTCTGCATACTTTTCCTGCTGTTGCTATGCAACTAACTCGTGGCAACAAAATTCATTTGTTGGACATACCATTAAACAGCAAGGATTTAAGTTGTAACAAATTTGATGTTTTTTTTCCCCTACAAATAAAAAAAACAGCGGGCAATTACAGTAGTGAGACGAAGCAGCGTGGTAGATTTTAACGAGGCCTTGGGTTTTGATTTGACTCGTGTCTGCGTGTAGTGCAGCCTTTCAGCTCACACTCCTTTAAGCTCACACTCCTGCCTTCCTAGACTCCTGAAACATGTAGATGTAACACAATCTGACGGCTGCTGATCACTGAATGTGACAATCAAATGTAATAGGCGATGAAACTTAATACCCTCTCTCTCTCTCTCTCTCTCTGTTTCTGTTTCTGTTTCTGTTTCTGTGAATATGTATCTTTGATACAAGCATATGTCTCTCTTTGTTCTCTCTCTGTATCTGTGTGTGTGAGTGCATCCCTGTGTGTGTTAGTGTGTGTATGTGTGTGTTTATGGATACATGTATGTGGGTATGTTTGATACAGCTGTCTCTCTCTCTCTCTCTCTCTCTCTCTCCCTCTCTCTCTCCCTCTCTCTCTCTCTCTCTTTCTCTCTCTGTCTCTCTCTCTCTCTCTTTCTGTGTGTGCACCCTGTGTGTGTTAGTATGTGTTTATACATGCGGGTATGATACGTCCATATCCCTCTCTCTCTCTGTGTGTGTGTGTGTGTGTGTGTTTATGCATGTGGGTATGTTTGATACAGCTGTCTCTCTCTCTCTCTCTCTCTCTCTCTCTCTTTCTGTGTGTGTGTGTGTGTGTGTTTATGCATGTGGGTATGTTTGATACAGCTGTCTCTCTCTCTCTCTCTCTCTCTCTTTCTGTGTGTGTGTGTGTTGGTGTTTATGCATGTGGGTATGTTTGATACAGCTGTCTCTCTCTCTCTTTCTCTGTGTGTGTTTGTGTGTGTGTGTGTGTGTTTATGCATGTGGGTATGTTTGATACAGCTGTCTCTCTCTCTTTCTGTGTGTGTGTGTGTGTTTATGCATGTGTGGGTGTGTGTGTGTGTTTATGCATGTGGGTATGTTTGATACAGCTGTTCCCCAAGTAGGCGGTCACACCCAGACTGTTGACCCTCTTTGACCCCGGCGTCAATTCAATCTCATTTCCTGCGAGCCGGGGCAGTGAATGATTACCGGGAGTGATTCTTGAGAGGAGGGTGAAGGGGAGCGGAGGGGAGGGGAGGGGAGGGGAGGGCAGAGAGGAGGAAGTCAATCCTGAACATGCCCCCAAGGCAACACGGCCCACATTCATCTGGAAGAGCGTATAATGGCCCTGCGGAAACACACACACACACACACACACACACACACTGACCAATGGCTTTTCTAAATTAGCATTGACAAGTCCTTTAGGAAATTGCTTGTGCCTCTGAATCAGTAGACTACTTTGCATTCGTGAGAAACGTTTGGCTTTAAAGGTGGAACATTTACATGTTTATACTTTACATGGTTACTTGTTGATACCGACATTCCATGGCTGAAATATTCTCACGTGAGTGTAACACACAGATGGTGAATCTTCACAATCCTTCTGCTGAGTCTGTGTGTGTATATATATATATATATATATAAAGACCTTCTCACACATCCAGGAGTTGGACACATACGCCACAGCCAATGACAGTCACACAGGCATCTCCCCTTCCCTCCCTAAGCAGTGTGAAATCGGCCTGCTGCAGCGGAGTCTTGTGAGAGTCTTGTGGGGAGAGATAGTGGGCTCTGCATGCACATCTCACGTACGCTCCCAGTCGCTCTCATGCACATCTCACGTACGCTCCCAGTCCCTCTGCATGCACATCTCACGTACGCTCCCAGTCCCTCTCGTGCAGATCTCACGTACGCTCCCAGTCGCTCCCAGTCTCTCTCGTGCAGATCTCACGTACGCTCCCAGTCGATCTCACGTACGCTCCCAGTCGCTCTCGTGCAGATCTCACGTACGCTCCCAGTCGCTCCCAGTCTCTCTCGTGCAGATCTCACGTACGCTCCCAGTCGATCTCACGTACGCTCCCAGTCGCTCTCGTGCACATCTCACGTACGCTCCCAGTCGCTCTGCATCTCACGTACGCTCCCAGTCGCTCCCAGTCGCTCCCAGTCGCTCTCGTGCAGATCTCACGTACGCTCCCAGTCGCTCTGCATGCAGATCTCACGTACGCTCCCAGTCGCTCTGCATCTCACGTACGCTCCCAGTCGCTCCCAGTCTCTCTCGTGCAGATCTCACGTACGCTCCCAGTCGATCTCACGTACGCTCCCAGTCGCTCCGAGTCGCTCTGCATGCAGATCTCACGTACGCTCCCAGTCGCTCTCGCCATATTTGGCTCGGCCATATGCTCACTGGATGGCTTGTTTAGTTTGAATCATGAGACACAGCTAATAAAATAAACCCAGACTGCACATCCGGTTGTTGGGCTGTGTGTTTGTGTGTGTGTGTGTGTGTGCGTGTGTGTGTGTGTGTGTGTGTGTGCACGTGCGAGCACTCCTCTGTCCGTGCCCTGGCAAAACTGCAACGCTCTGCTGAGGCTAATCTGATCCTGCTCCCTGTAAGCAGTTCTATTGTATAAGCTGCAACACACAGCACTCCCAGCACCTAAATCAAGGGGTCTATTTCAGCTGGCAGCAGCTATCGGCTGCTTTGGCTCACACACACACACATACACACACACTACACACACACACACACACTACACACACACACACACACACACACACACACACACACACACTACACACACACACACTACAGATAAAGCTGACACCTTCCTGTGATTTCTATTTCAGTTATACTCTCTGTTCTGCTCTTAAGGGTAAACGCTGTATGGGAAGGGGCTGTGTGTGTGTGTGTGTGTGTGTGTCTGTGTGTGTGTGTGTGTATGTGTGTGTGTGGGGGGGTGATATTGGTGGTGGTGGGCTATTATCCTGGGGTAGATTGTGTGTATGTGTGTAGATTGTGTGTGTGTGTATGGGTGTAGATTGTGTGTGTGTGGGGAGGGGGGGGGGGTGATATTGGTGGTGGTGGGCTATTATCCTGGGGTGGATTGTGTGTATGTGTGTAGATTGTGTGTGTGTATGGGTGTAGATTGTGTGTGTGTGTGTGTGTGTGTGTGGGGGGGGGGGTGATATTGGTGGTGGTGGGCTATTCTCCTGGGGTGGATTGTGTGTGTGTGTGTGTGTGTGTGTGTGTGTGTGTGTGTGTGTGTTTTGGGGGTAGGGTATTCACGCAGTGTTGATTTGAGATGAGGAAAAAAAAGTGTTTGGTGTGGATCTGTGCGTTTGAAATATTTGCGGTGCGTCTGCCATTGTCCTGCCGTGCTGAAGCACTGCTATTTGCATGTGGCCTTGACTGCAGTGAGTCACAGTTTAATGGGCTCAGCTTCATGATGAAAAAGCGGTGTATTGGCAAGGGCACAATATTAATGTGTCACGTCACAGTAGTTTAAAATGACAATCCTGTTTTCACAAAGTCAACGACTCATATGTTATATATATATATATATATATTAAATCTTTTGATGAAAGCAAGAGAGAGAGGGATAAATAGATGGACAGACACACAGATTGATTGACAGATAGAGAGAGAGAGAGAGAGAGAGAGTGTGTGTGTGTGTGTGTGTGTGTGTGTGTGTGTGTGTGTGTGTGTGTGTGAGTGTGTGTGAGAGAGAGAGAGAGAGTGTGTGTGTGTGTGTGTGTGTGTGTGTGTGTGTGTGTGTGTGTGTGTGTGTGTGTGTGTGTGAGTGTGTGAGAGAGAGAGAGAGAGAGAGAATTATAGTCCATATCATGCAAATAACAAGCAAAGGAAGCTATTAGGGCTGCGTCTGTCAATATCCCAGGAGACGACAGCTGGTGAACATTTTACACTCAAGGTTGCAGTGGTTTGAAGCTGTGCGAAGGAAGAGCTCGCTTTTTGGCACGATACCAGGATAAGATCCAGACCGTCTGTGGTAGCCTACTTAGTTCACAACTTCCGCCTCGTCCTCGTCAGGGGATAAACGCGGGGAGGGTCCAGATGGACTCCCCCCTGCGCGGAAATTTATGGAGCCATAAAGTTTAGCAGACTGCCTTGAATACGCAAACGCCTTCCGTCTGACCATTTCACCTTTCCACATAGAGACCATGAGCAGAGTCGACAGGATGACTCCTCCGAGAGTCAGCAGGCTTAGTCCCGCGATAACACACCGGTCCAGGTGGGCACCCACGCGGGCGTTCGCGCGCTCCAGCGTCTCCATCTCGCGGGCAGACACGCTGTCGGGGTTGACGGTAACGTCCCTGGGGATCGTGTACGAGATGACCACCAGAGAGATGCCCGTGACCAAGAACGTGACCGCACATATGAAACCGTAATCCGTTGACTTCCCCGAAGCCTCAAAGTCGAGGTCTTCCTCGGGCAAGTCCGAAAAATCTGGCAAGACCTCTTGGAGATCGCTCGAAGACGTGTCACACAAACAGTCATAGTTGCATTTATCCGGCAGTCGTGGACTGCTGAGGTCAAGTTCAGCATTAACATTGACACAAGCGAAGGAAGACTCTAAGTCTTTCTCTCTGCACACAATAGGCGCTTTATCCTGATCGTTCAAATCGCAGAGTTGGGTAGTCAGCGTGGCCGCTGTCCAGGGTACTGGATTTTCCTGCTCCTCGCAAAAAAATGCCTTTTCTTCGGAATTACTTCTTTGGAGAGCAAGTTGCGATTTTGCGAGGGAGCACTCAAAGCCACATATATCTGACTTGTCAAGATGCAGGTTAAACCCTTGCCAGTCAGGTTGACTTTGATGATCAAAGTAGAAGAGTTCCAAATCGGCCATTTGGGCATTTGCGTTTTGTGTCCTGAGCACTCAGTTTAAGATAGGTCAACCATCCCTAAAAATGAAACAAGAAAATGATTAGACTGTCGTTTTATATCAGACAACACTTTTGAAAATCCGGTACTAATTTTCTTTCAACCTTTGGGTTGTCTGTTAAGAAAAATGAACAGATTACAATGATGGGAGATTATCCTCGAAATTATGTCTCTTTTGACGGCATCATTAATTCAACATCACAACAACATTAATTAAAAACATAATTATCTTATGAATAAACATAACACATAAGATAACAGAGGTTACATTACATTCAAATGTCTAAGAAAGTAAGATCTTAACACATTATACTCCGAAATGAATAAATCCAAAGCATAGCCTACTTCACGTACTTCACGTATGTCGGTATAGTCAGAGTAGTTTTGATGACTGGCAGTCCAAAACCTCCGTCTTCACATGCTTAATCAAAATGTTGTTTCTAAATTACATGTCAACAAAACCGAGAGAAGAAGAAAATAATGTCAGGTCGATCGTTGCATGTGAGATGAGCCACGGTTAAATATCGTATCCCCGCGGGCTCGCGGAGGCATTTCGGGCTCCTCCGCCTTAAGACTCCGCCAGTTTCCTCCCACGCGAGGAGCTCCGGAGCTGAATTAACTTCTGTGTTCCTCAGAGGGACCGAATCCAGTGCGCGCGGCGCTAACGAGTACAGCTGAGCGAGAGACAGCGAGAGAGGGAGGGAGAGAGCGAGAGAGAGAGAGAGGGAGGGAGAGAGAGAGAGGGAGGGAGAGAGAGAGAGGCGGCATTGTGTGTGTGTGTGTGTGTGTGAGAGAGAGAGAGATAGAGAGGGAGAGAGAAGGGGGCGGTATTGTAAGGGACGAAGTCAACAGAAATATCAGTCTCACCAAATAAGTGATATGTCAGTTTGATTTTATTGTTCCCAAATCTCAATGTGAAGCATGAACAACTAAGCACTGCAGCAAATAACGAATCGGAATTCTTATGAGAAGTATGCAAGGGTATGGTCATCTTTGTGTCATGAGAGCATTCAGATACTTACGAGCACATGCTATTCCTTCGTGTCAACATTCAAACATAGACTTTTTAAATCGTTAAAAAACCGAGAACAAATACGGAGTACTCTCCGTCCCTTCTACAGCTCGTTTACTGACCTTGCCATTTGTGATTCCACATGCCTGCGATCCAACACTGTGACCCTACACGGTGTTTTGCATAAATCAGCGCAGTCGAGCATAGCATAGGTCATAATTACCTAACGCCTCAATGAGTTCCACCCGCCGTTCCGGCGCTTGCTTGGGATGCTGCATGTGGCGCTCTGGCACACACACACACACACACACACACACACACACACACACACACCGGGAGATGCGAGGAGGCTCGGGTTATACTGGGTGGCCAAGGCTTGCGAGTCACATCAGTGCTTGAAAGGTGGCTACACGCTACAGGCTGTCTTCAACACTTGTGGGTTGTCACAGGCTGCTGGATGGAGAGAAGGAAATAAAGAAAGGGAGAGACAAGGGGGAGGGAGAGAAGAGGAGGAGGAAGAAGAGGAAGAAGAGAAAAACAGACATGAAGAAAAGAGGTGGATGTGTATGTGAGTGTGTGTGTGTGTGTGTGTGTGTGTGTGTGTTTGTTCATGTATGTAACACTTAACAGCACATTACCATGCGTTCCGGTGGGGAGATGTGGGAATTTTTAAGCCCCAGATGGCCTCTTTCCCTCATGACAGATGGAAGACAGACATTCCCGGCGGTTCTTTCCCAGGGAGCGCTTTTAATGTGTGAATGGCTCCAGAGACGGGCAGCCATGCTTCCACACACACACACACACACACACACACTCACACACACACACACACACACACACACACACACTCACACACACACACACACACACACACACACACACACACACACACACACACTCAGGGCAGCCATGCTTCCACACACACACACACACACACACACACACACACACTCACACACACACACACACACACACACACACACACACACACACACACACACACACACACACACTCAGGGCAGCCATGCTTCCACACACACACTGCTAACAGTTGTCCATCGTCATGACACCGCTAGGGCTGTAATGTGCACCACAACCTCATATGTTATCACGCGTATGGACACACACACACACACACACACACACACACACACACACACACACACACACACACACACACTTGTACACTCACACATGACATAAACACATAAACATACACTCACACATTACATAAACACATAAACAAACACTCACACAAAATGTAAACACATGAATATATTTACACAAATACACCCATACATATTCATATGCATACACATACATGAGAGAAAGAGAGCGAGAGAGAGAGAGCGTGCGAGAGAGGATTGCACACATGGACACACACACAAATGCACAAAGTCTGACACATCTGAACGTACACGTGTGTGTGTGTGTGCGTGAGTGTGTGTGTGTGTGTGTGTATGTGTGCTAGTGCAAATGGCAAAGGTAGCTGATTCCTCGGCAGTGAAGGTCGGAGGCGAAGCGGAGCTCCTTTGAGCGTCAGTCATAAACCTTAGCGACTGAACAGGCCGATGCCTTGCCATGCAGGTTCTCCTCCAGTTTGTGCAGTTTTGTCAATTCTTCCGCTGAAGCGTCCACGGCGGGGGGATGCGTGAGCAACAGCTGTGTCCCTCGGCTGCTTCCCAGGGCTGTCTACAGCTTCAGGAGAAATGGCAATACCAGACCGCCCACAGCTGAATTTCACATTCAGGTGTCGAGCTGAGATATACGGGGCTTGAAAAAACAAGATTCAGAATACCGTTGCTTTATCATACAAAAACCTTGAATCTCACCAGAACAGCTGCATTTCCTTAAATCTCACAAGAACAGCGGCGTTTCCCGCTGGACAGCTTATTGGACAGCTTTGCTGGCCTCAAATCAAAATCTTTTCAGCTATTGGTTCAGTTGGTTCCTGGTGATGTT
>NC_045170.1:2332176-2342176 GCF_900700415.2 Clupea harengus | reverse complement strand
ATTCTCCCTCAGTGATGCCATTCTCACCACACCTCAGCGATGCCATTCTCACCGCACCTCAGCGATGCCATTCTCCCTCAGCGATGCCATTCTCACCGCACCTCAGCGATGCCATTCTCACCGCACCTCAGCGATGCCATTCTCCCTCAGCGATGCCATTCTCCCTCAGCGATGCCATTCTCACCGCACCTCAGCGATGCCATTCTCACCGCACCTCAGCGATGCCATTCTCACCGCACCTCAGCGATGCCATTCTCCCTCAGTGATGCCATTCTCCCTCAGTGATGCCATTCTCCCTCAGTGATGCCATTCTCCCTCAGCGATGCCATTCTCCCTCAGTGATGCCATTCTCCCTCAGTGATGCCATTCTCCCTCAGTGATGCCATTCTCCCTCAGCGATGCCATTCTCCCTCAGCGATGCCATTCTCACCGCACGTTCACCCCCATGTCCCTTCTTCACTCTCTTTATTCTTGTTCTTCTCCTTCTTCTTCTTCTTCACTCTCTTTATTCTTCTTCTTGTTCTTGTTCTTCTTCTTCTTCACTCTCTTTATTCTTGTTCTTCTTCTTCTTCTTCCTCACTCTCTTTATTCTTCTTCTTCTTCTTCACTCTCTTAATTCTTGTTCTTCTTCTTCTCCTTCTTCTTCACGCTCTTTATTCTTCTTCTTCTTCTCCTTCTTCTTCTTCCTCACTCTCTTTATTCTTCTCCGGCTTCTCTGTGCCTCGAAAGGAGTTCACCAAAGCCAGCAGAGCTATATAGCAGAGCTTTAAGGTGAGGAGAATTAGGTCACGTCGAAGAGCTTTATTGTGAACCAGACACAGATTGTGTGAACACTATGCTTCACGCTCCCTCCACTCCGTGTGAGTGTGAAAGGGAAAGGGGGTGTAAATGAGATGGAAGCGGGCCGAGGCCATATCAAATCCTGCTGATGTCAATTCAGATATCTGATTCCAGTGTCATTGGTGCAACCTCCTCCATTAGCTGGGCTGATCAGCATCTCTGGGCTCCATTAGCTGGGCTGATCAGCATCTCTGGGCTCCATTAGCTGGGCTGATCAGCATCTCTGGGCTCCATTAGCTGGGCTGATCAGCATCTCTGGGCTCCATTAGCTGGGCTGATCAGCATCTCTGGGCTGATCAGCATCTCTGGGCTCCATTAGCTGGGCTGATCAGCATCTCTGGGCTCCATTAGCTGGGCTGATCAGCATCTCTGGGCTCCATTAGCTGGGCTGATCAGCATCTCTGGGCTGATCAGCATCTCTGGGCTCCATTAGCTGGGCTGATCAGCATCTCTGGGCTCCATTAGCTGGGCTGATCAGCATCTCTGGGCTCGTGCTCCAGCTCTTTGCCACTTCTTCATTTTCTGCTGCAAATGCGGTTTGATGAGTTTTATGTATTCATCAAAACATCACAGCCTCCACTTCTACATTTTCACATTGTACACCCCATCAGTCAGTTTTATAAGCTCCCCATATCCACCTAAAGAACCTCACACACACTGAGTCAGTTTTATAAGCTCCCCATATCCACCTAAAGAACCTCGAACCTCACACACACTCAGTCAGTTTTATAAGCTCCCCATATTCACCTAAAGAACCTCACACACCCATCAGTCATTTTTATAACCAACCCATATTCACCTAAATAACCTCACACACACTCAGTCAGTTTTATAAGCTCCCCATATCCACCTAAAGAACCTCGAACCTCACACACCCATCAGTCAGTTTTATAACCAACCCATATTCACCTAAATAACCTCACACACACTCAGTCAGTTTTATACCCGCCCCATATCCACCTAAAGAACCTCGAACCTCACACACCCATCAGTCAGTTTTATAACCAACCCATATTCACCTAAATAACCTCACACACACTGAGTCAGTTTTATAAGCACCCCATATTCACACACACACACACACACTGAGTCAGTTTTATAAGCACCCCATATCCACCTAAAGAACCTCACACACACTCAGAGTGTGGACCTGCACAATACCACAGGAACCTCACACACACACTCAGAGTGTGGACCTGCACAATGCCACAGGAACCTCACACACACACTCAGAGTGTGGACCTGCACAATGCCACAGGAACCTCACACACACACTCAGAGTGTGGACCTGCACAATGCCACAGGAACCTCCACACACACTCAGAGTGTGGACCTGCACAATGCCACAGGAACCTCCACACACACTCAGAGTGTGGACCTGCACAATGCCACAGGAACCTCACACACACACTCAGAGTGTGGACCTGCACAATGCCACAGGAACCGGTGGCTTTTAACAGCTCAAGTGAAACTGCTCCCCACCCTGCAGTTTATCTTGTTTGCTGCTTGGACCGTTCCCCCCCCTCCGGGGTCACGGCCAGCCTACGATAAAGCACCAAAGAGCCCTGGGGGGGCAGTTACTGGGGGCTGGGGGCTGGGGGAGGCGTAGGGTCTGTGCAGAGCACAGCATATTCCTCTCGGCCTTGATTTGTTCATCTGGTGTGGCCCCAGTCAATACAGGTCCCAGAAATCACCAGGCTTATTTACACCTGAACCTGACCTTCCGCGGCGGTAGCGCAGCCATCCGTCACGGCCCCCAGTCAAAGGCCACTTTAGGCCCATAAAACACGGCTCAAGAGTCCCAGTCCACATTAACACCACCTGTGAAACACCACCAAAAGAAAGACATCAACTACACAGTCATTATTGTCAATGGGAGCCTGCCACCACAGCAACCACAAGACCTTGAAATGAGAAAATACATTCAGATGAACAGCACTGGGGCAGTTCTCCTCATTCAGATGAACAGCACTGGGGCAGTTCTCCTCATTCAGATGAACAGCACTGGGGCAGTTATCCTCAGATGAACAGCACTGGGGCAGTTATCCTCATGTCTATGAGCTAACCGTGAGACCTCTGCACTCAGGCCCATTTTTACCCCACCCCCCTCACATACACACACACACACACACACACACACACACACACACACACACACACACACACACACATACACACACAAACATACACACACACACACTCTTGACTTGTACTTGTACTGTCAAACTGAAAATGCTGCTGTCTGTCTGTGTCGGCATTTGGTGTCTGTCTGCTTTACTCTACTTGACTTGACTTGACCATTAGCCAAGTATTCATTACTTATTTGAATGCCAACCATTTCTTGTGTTTGAATATTTATGTACATTGATGAATATAAATGGTGTATGATATTCAACAGTTCTATATGAATTACATTCAATGTCCAAGCAAAGAAATTAAGAAATTAACAAACGAATAGGCTTAAACTCCTGCAGACTTCAAAGGCACATAATGACCATTTCAAAACCGACCGCTAGATGGCAGTACATTTCTGCTTAGCTCCATGGATACTAAATAGGACAGTCATGACGCAATCAAATGAATCTAATGTCATATGCCCATAATCTCAGTCATAAAAGTCCATTATTCAGCCTCATCTCTCCCTGCCATGTGAAGCTGCAAGATCAACCGAAACTAATCTAAACACAAGACACGTATTTGTCACAGAACGATGTCATGTTATTTCAGAATGAATAGCCATCTATGTGTCAATGAGTAGCACATGAATTGTAAAGTGAAGTCACCCAGCCAATACGTTTTGTTGGCCTATAATGAACAAATGAAGCGGTCCCTGTAATTAACGCCAGTAAGCGCTCTCAAGCATATCAAATCATTGATGTCAGATTTGTGCCCTGTTGAACTGTAGTTTTAATGACGGGGGCAATGATACGGTTGACGAGATTACAGGACTTCGTTTTTGAGTCCCCCCCCCCCCCCCCCCCCCACACACACACACACTATTTCTCCCCCCCACACACACACACACACTATTTCTCTCCCCCCCCGATTTTGGCACGGCTCTGATCATTCGCTGGCTGTCCATCTACCCAGCAAACCCAGTTGGTGAGGGGGAGACGTACAGCACAGCGCGTCTCATATCCTCTACGTGATGGCGTGTCTACGCAGCAACAGCGCAATCCCAGATGAGTCAATTATCCTGGAAGAATGTGAAGCGATGCATCCAACATCAAATACAGCACGCCAGCTGGCGGTGTGCTTTGTATTAATCACAGAACAAAAGTTGGCCATCGAGACGTGTGAATCTGTCGCCATTCTTGCGAACGAGCTCGCTTTAAAAGGGTTATTTGGTCCACAATGAGCCGTTACCAATCCTGTTTTGTAGTCTTATTTTCTAAAAGGGTATGGATGATATAACATTGTGCTTTTACAGCTGATGAGGACAGTTTTTGGAAATCCATTTCACACTATAAATATGTGATGCAAAAATAGGCCTATGCGTTTATTCTGTTGCTCTGTTCTGTTTGTATCTTGTTCCTACTCAATATGGTCGCATGGAAACACCTAAGAGCACTTGATATTTTTAATTTAATGAGATGTACATAACTTGATGTTATATCAGTCAGCCAGCCCTTGAAAGACGCCTCTTGGAAGGTTCTTTATATTGTTGGCCAAGCTTCTCGGGTTTCTGACTGACATTCTCTTTTTAGAGTAAAGCATTTGGAAATTTAGACTTAGAAGTACAATAACTGCCGTATGCGCGACAGTATTGCGACTTCAACGGATTGTCTTGATCAAAGAAAAGCGAAAAACGTTGAGCTTCCCCTGGCAACAGTCGATATCTCCATCATCTCCAAAGCTCGCTGTCACGCAGAAGCCTACAAGTCCTTTCTTCTGACTCCCCCACTGTTCAGCGGGAGCAGATTGCACTGACATCTTTGGATGATAAAGACTCAGAGTCGGAGAGTCTCTGCTAACCCCCTTTCTTACCCTGTCACTTATCTCTTCGCCTTACGTCCTTCAAAGTAAAGCACCTGCCGCTGCCGTTGTGAAGGACTTCGAAGAGGCCTATGTTTAAGATCTACAAGCTTATTCGCGGAGATGAATGAGACGCTACATTTCCCTACTCATGGCCTGAAAGCGAGCTCTCTGTCGAATCACTTTCCTTAGGTGATTAAAAATACACAACTAACCTAACCTCGCAGTCTTTCAAGGAAAGGTCACCGAATACAAACGGCAAAAGAAAACAACATGTTGCCGGTTAACGAGACTTTTAATGCATGTTGGTATCAGTTCTGCGAAAAAGTGTAGAAACGTTTCAGTCACAAAGATCAAGGCTTAATTATGATTTAAAACAATCGCTGGGTCTGTTCCCAACGATTCCATCTAAAGAAAAATAATTGTGCAGTCAAGAATGTGCATCTTGCTACCTAGACTGTAAGAAATCTTCCACTTTAGACAGAAACTGAGATTGAGCTGCGAAAGTTTTCTTTAAATGTGTTCTGTGCTCTCATCTCCAGAATACTGCTCAGGAAGACACCACAAATAGATGCGGGCTACATTCTGTTGACGTCCTGGAGAAACCTGTTGTATCTAAACATATTGTCTGTGAAGATATTTAGGTCTATCTATGGCATTTATTTAATGTAGTTGAAATTAGTGTCCACGTTAATTTATATCAAATGATTAAGTAGGCCTACGATGAAATTCTGACATTATATGAATGAATATGTTAATAACGGTCTCAGTTCTTTAACTTCAACTTATTCCCACATATTCAGCGATTCTTTTGGATGAACAAATACGACAGAGACAGTCGCTCAGGATCCATTTCAAATGGCTGATGTGGAAGATAAAGGTGTCGCATAACGTGCCTGTAAATACTGTCTCTATCAGCCGCAATCTCTGCGTCTCTTCTTACGCTTTGAATTACGCACTGACGCGCGTTGGTGACACAAACATTTCAGCACCACGCGTTTGGTCCACTACAGATCCGCTCGAGCCGTAATAGAGTCAGACCCACAGCACAGCACGGCGGGAAACTTCACCAGGGGAACAATTATCAAAAGCTAATCAAGTCCCACTTTTAGATGGACTTAATGCTGGTTTAAACACCGGAGTACCGAAGTACTGAAACGACATCAGGAGGAAAGCTACTGGTCCACAGCTGGTCACTGGAAAAGCGGCGTGTAATATTCCCATTAGTTTTGAAACAGCTTGCGTTACATTAAAGTTCACCTATAGCAAACGAGATAAAGTGGATTACCGCTGTGTGAGACAAAAGCCAGAAAACAACCACTCTCGAAAGAAAACTACCAAGACAGCAGAGATGGAGAACAGCACAGTGGAGAACCAAACTTCATCTAAGTGGACCCCCCACAGCATCGAGTACAAAGTCATCAGCGCGGTGTTGGTGTTTGTGATATGCGTGCTGGGAATCATCGGCAACACGATGGTCATCTTGGTCGTGCTCACCACGAAGCACATGCGAACACCCACCAACTGTTACCTGGTGAGTCTGGCCGTCGCTGACCTCATGGTCCTGTCGGCGGCCGGTATTCCCAACATAGCGGACAGTATCTACGGATCCTGGGTGTTTGGTCACTACGGGTGTCTCGGCATTACCTACTTTCAGTACCTTGGGATTAATGCGTCTTCCTGTTCAATCACCGCCTTCACCATTGAGAGATACATTGCGATATGTCATCCGATTAAAGCCCAGTTTCTTTGCACTTTATCCAGGGCGAAAAAGATCATATTGCTAGTGTGGGGGCTCACGTCGCTGTATTGTGTTTTATGGTTGTGTCTGACTGATACTGTGGAGACGGTGTACGCGGATATAACCATCATATCATGCGCTTACAAGATGAAGAGAAGTGTGTACATGCCGATATACTTTTTTGACTTTGGAATCTTTTTCGTCGTGCCCCTGGCTCTCGCCACGATCCTGTATGGACTCATTGCCAGAATTCTCTTCTTAAATCCACTGACGTTTGAGAAAAAAGCAAACGGGAAGAGTGGTGTCGCAAAGGGCATTACGGTGGGAAACCTGAAAAAGTCCAGCCATTGCTCCAACACGACCGCCACGTCCAGGAGACAGGTGAGTGCGCGCAAATTCAGTCACTCGTTGGTATCTTATGCATGACATTTTAACTTAACTTTTTAACTTCACAGCCACTTGATGAAAACATTGTTACATTCTAGATTTGTGGATTGTTACATTGTGGATTTGTTGTTTTGCGTTTTCTTAGTGGCCGGATATCAATAGCAGAGGAGTTAATATTGGCAATGTTGACCGATGAGCAAAGTTTATAAGTGTAAGAACGTGTCAAACGTGTGCGGTCATCTTCACAGCTTTATTATAAAGATGTCAGTCTGAAACCAATCCTTGTCCATGAGCTCAAATGTTTGACGCCGATGCAGACTCGGATTATTTTTCTGACACAATTTCTATCTGCGTTGTCTAGGTAACTAAAATGCTGGCGGTCGTGGTGATCCTCTTTGCCCTGCTCTGGATGCCTTATCGCACCCTGGTCGTGGTCAACTCCTTCCTGGAGGAACCCTACCTGGACGCCTGGTTCCTGCTGTTCTGCCGCAGCTGTATCTACCTGAACAGCGCCGTCAATCCGGTCATCTACAACGCCATGTCACAGAAGTTTCGCGCCGCTTTCCGGAAGCTTTGCCTGTGCGGACGCCGCCAGAGCTCGAGCACCAAAGGGGCGTACAGCGTGGCGCTGACGTACAGCGCGGGGAAGGACACCTCTATGGTGGAGAGCACGGAACACTACACCACCGAGCTGGACGAGTTGACCGCCACCGATGAACTCCTCGGCGACAAGACGACGATCTATCCAGAGGACTGCACTTTAATGAAAGTGACTTTCAGCCAAAATTCTGCGCAGCTTGTTTAACGGCCTGCAGGACAGGAAGCAACTTTTTTTTCTCCGATTGGAGCGCAACAAGTGAGTCCGTAAGACTGCGCTCAGCTGGAGGCAGCGCCTGATGAGCCTCTTCAGTTACAGAGGCCCGAAAAGGTTGTCTCTGTGTGCTTAAATGGACAGATAACTTTAAGCACAACACATTTGCATAACCAACTAAACGGGTATAATGACTGATTTAATTTCAAATACCGTAAGCATTTTAAACATTTGAGGACATTTCTTCTTTATCTATAATTTTCTTCTGAAATGGAAAATTAGCTAGCATGAAATACACCAGCTCAGTGATGTCATGCTGATCACAATGACAATAGGACACTCAGATGAAGATCTTATAGGCTGGAAAAAAGTGCAGTCCTTAAAAAATAAACAAATTAAAAAACAGAAATGAACCTGAAAAAGTGTGAGACATATTTAGAGTTTCCTGTGGCGCTCTCTGTCTCTCTCTCTCTAGGAATGAGCAGGTGTATTACACACGGTGAGAACTTCCAATGCCTTTCACAAATCAGCCTAGCTTAGTAAGTCTAGAAAACCGGATCTGTGAAAATCCCTGGTTTGCATCGCCTCAGCTGATATGAACACAAATAGATCACAATGCACGAGATCCTGGCCGGATCTGAATAGTGTGGTCACGACCACCCCCCCCCCCCCTCAACCCCAACCCCAACACCTTCTCCCCTCCCAACCCCAAGCCCAACAACACAAAAGCCATGTCCAGTATGTGCGGTAGGGGATGATCAATGCAAGGCTTACTCTCTCACTCACACACACACACACACACACACACACACACACACACACACACACACACACACACACACACACACACACACACACAGACACACACACACACACACACACACACACACACACACACACACACACACACACACACACACACACACACACTCACACATGATATCTCACAAAAGCAACTGGCTGGCCTTTATGTCTGATCATTTACTGATAATAACAGATGAGATTGTTCAGAAAAAGAATGTACATCACATGACGTAAACAGATGAGATTGTTCAGATAAATAATCTACATCGCATGATGTGTCTATTTGTGTAAAGTGGTAAGTGGTAAGAGATAGATTTATATTTGGTCGTGTGGTTAAATGTAATTTTAGTCATCAGATGGGTTATTGTGCTGCCTTTGCCTTATCTAGTGCTTGAGCACCTGTGCCAGGTCTCTATGTTGCATCTTGAGTACTGTGGCTCTGCTGTAAGGATTACCTTTCACCACAGAGTGTGTGTGTGTCTGTGTGTGTGTGTGTGTGTGTGTGTGTGTGTGTGTGTGTGTGTGTGTGTCTGTGTGTGTGTGTGTGTGTGTGTGTGTGTGTCTGTGTGTGTGTGTGTGTGTGTGTGTGTGTGTGTGTGTGTGTGTGTGTGTGTGTGCCTCTCATGAAGAGCACTCGTGTCATCGCACACACAACTCACACCAGATATTCTACACACTGGGACTGTGTCGGACTGAAACAGTAAATCTGGTCATCGTTGCTATGGGAGACCACCATGGTCCCAGCTGAGTCAGGATGAGATCTCACATCAGGACCTGGACGACAGGAAGTTACTCATTCGGGGTCATGTGCATTATTATTACTATTATTATTATTGTTATTATTATTATTATTATTATTATTATTATTCGTGCGTGAATATATCTCTATTTTTGTTTACTTCGGAACATTATGCTGCTCATAAGTGTTTGTAAATTGCTCACTGCTCATGCGTGTTTATAAATATTTGGCAAAATGGCCGTCTCTGTAACTCTTTGCTTAGCAGTACTGTATATTGTGTTTAGCCATTGAGCCGTTTGGTTCTCTCTGAGGAGTGGATATGAATGTCTTTTGTTTCTGCTTTCACTTGAAGTCCCACATGGACAGTTATGATTGTGTAATACCTTGGCTGCTGATGCACACGGTGTGATTTTGCCATGAGTCGCTGAAAAGAGAGCATATTTATGAGAATTTGTTATTTATTCGCTTTTTAATGTTGATTATGTTTTGTCCAATGTTTACCTGTTATGCTACAATAAACTGTAGGATGGCACTTGTACTTGTACTCAAGTCTCTGAGTGTGTGTGTGTGTGAGTGTGTGCGTGTGTAGGTGTCGGAGTGTGTATAAGTGTGTGTTTGTGTGTGTGTGTGTGAGTGTGTGCGTGTGTAGGTGTCTGAGTGTGTATAAGTGTGTGTTTGTGTGTGTGTGTGTGTGAGGGTGTGT
>NC_045170.1:2314676-2324676 GCF_900700415.2 Clupea harengus | reverse complement strand
CAATGTTTCAAACACACATTATTGTTCCTCAATGTTTCAAACACACATTATTGTTCCTCAATGTTTCAAACACACATTATTGTTCTCCCACTCTACATGTCTGTGCATCATCTTGTGACAAAGGAAAAGGGCTGGAATTCCAACTAGGCGTTTCAGTCGGCTGAGAAAAGTGGCGTGTATCTCTGGCGTGTATCTCTGGCGTGCACTTTGGGCTTTGTAGCTCCGCAGACTGTTTACACACACACAAACAGCTCTATAACACCCTAAAGGAAAGGGGAAACTGGAAACACATAATAGGACCTCTTTAAGAACTGCAGTCAAATACAGCAGGAGCTGACGATAGGCAACCAAATAAACGGTTGGATATGGAATATGAGTTCACAGCCCCATATGAGATAGGATATGTATATACAGTAGCCATGTCAAATGAAAGCGACTATGTCTACTGCAAAAAGTGTGTGCAAGTGTGTGTGTGTGTGCGTGTGTGTGTGTGTGTCCAGAGAGGTATGATTAGTGCATTGGGAGGAGGGGGTGAGGACTCTGACAGGCAATCTTCAGGTGCATTAGTGGAACAAGCTGTGGCCACACACACACACACACACACACACACACACACACACACACACACACACACTGTGGCCTCTCCCCATTATCTCCACCTGTGGGGATGGCCAATTACAGACACTAACACACACACACACACACACACACGCCACAAGCCAATCCAATTGTATACCAGTAATTAAATCTGTGGCAAAAAAACGAATGAAGATCGCCTTCTACGCTCTAAAACAGCGAGAAGTCATTACTGGGCAACATGTAGGGAGAGCATCAATTAAAGCACAGGCTGAGTGATATATACAACACAACGACTAATCATTCAATTCCCACGGTAAAAAGGAGTTTTTCTGAAAGTGACGAGAGTCGTGCCGGGTATGTGACCTTATGCACATAACTGAAGGTCATGCAGATGGACCAAAGACTGACACGTCTGTTTCCTCTGTGATCTCCATGGATACCGTTTGTTTGTCAAACAGAGGTGAAGGGGAAAGATGTGTCTGTTGTGCATAGACACACAACCTTCATCTTCACCTTCATCACACTGACAGCTTCACGAGACAGCAGATACGTGTTCATCCTCCTCTGATGTGCACGTAACCTACATCGTAAGAGATTTCATTTTTAGATCACCTCTTCATAATATCTAAACACTTAAGTAAGTAGCTGTTGTTGACAAATAAAAAGCTTCTGGACTTGTAATGATTCTGCAACTCTGAAGGTAAATAAACAAGTGAACAAGTGTTCCTCTACAAATAAAGTACACATCCACTCTTAACCTTCATTCCTTTTAAATACATTTGTTGATATGTCTGGATCACATCTGGGCGACAGTGGTACAGTGGTAGAGAAGTCGTTTAGTAATCAGAAGGTTGCTAGTTCGATTCCCTGTCGAAGCGTCCTTGAGCAAGACACTGAACCCCTAATTGCTCCTGATGTGCAGTGTGCCATCAGTGTAAATGTAAAATGTGTATACATTGTAAGTCGCACATATGTAAGTCGCTTTGGATAAAAGCGTCTGCTAAATGACTAAATGTAAATGTAATGGATCCTCTAAAGTGTCAACGAATGCCTTAAACACACAGGAACAATTGTCAGTCACTATCCTTCAGCCATGTCCTTATTGCAAGGCAAGGCTAGGCAACTTTATTTATATATTGAAATAAATAGATAAATAAAATAAATAAAAGGATACAAAAAAATAGGAGTAAAGTGAAACAAGTAAGGCGTAGGTGTAGAAGTATTTCTTTCTCTTTCCTCACAACACTGTGCTTGATTCTGCTGTGTGTCTCTGCAGAGCGAGTCCTTCTGCTTTACATAGGGATGGGACACGGGGCATAAAAAGGATACGCATCGTATACATCAGGAAGACATAAACACGGAAAAATAATACTATTATGAAGAAACGCTGAGGAAAAGGACCATGAATCACAAGTTCAAGTAAAAGGTCTGCACGCACTCCATGGACAAACTAAACAAGTGAATATTGATGAACCACAGTATTTAATCTCCTCTTATTTACCTAAAAACAACATATACTTTACATGTGAATATTGATGAACCACAGTATTTAATCTCCTCTTATTTGCCTAAAAATAACAACATATACTTTACATGTGTGTGCATATTAAGTGGAAAATTATCATGAATCACTACTTGTTTGTAGGGGATTACGATAACAAGGATGAATTAATGCACAACACTTTGACTTTCACTGATGAGTTCTTTATTGCGTATAAAAAAAACAAAAAAACAAATACAAGTCACGTTATGCTCCATAAGTAGTTTGTTCTGTACACACACACACACACACACACACACACACACACACACACACTGCTGTGAAAGTTGATATTCTGAGGCGGACATACGGAAGTGTGTTCTCCTGGGTGAAGCAGGCAGCAGAAAGGTGAGGAGCGACTCACAGCTGAATGTCTGCCTGCCCCCCGCCTCCACTGTGTGTGTGTGTGTGTGTGTGTGTGTGTGTGTGTGTGTGGAGTGGTGTGTGTGATTCTATTCAGATGAGCCCAGTGTGTGTGTGTGTGTGTGTGTGTGTGTGTGTGTGTGTGTGTGTATCTGTTGTCTTCCAGTCTGCTTGAGCAGGGCCTTCTTCTGTGAGGTTTCAGGTATGAGTCACGAGCGAGTACAGACTATCTCAGACATCTGTCAGCTGCTCCAGAAAACACTAAGTGGTTCACACTGAACACACACACACACACACAACACAGAAACAAAACAAAACAAAAGAACAGGACAAAACAAACAGAAGCAGAGAGAGGACCCTGCTGCTGATTTGTAATGTATTGTTGTAATGAGTTTAGATGAGAGGGGCTGAAGTAAAGAGGGGGAGACACACACACACACACACACACACACACAGGGGAATCAATGCTAAACATGAACGAGCATTAGCATCCTGATAAACAATAGCTAATTACCATCATTAAGGACAGGATGACCAGTGAACTTTGCCAAATGATGTGTATATTTATTAGATTCAGCGATCCTCATACGATCATCAAGGTGATCCTCTTTAGAAGACTTTTTATTTATCTATGTATAACACCAGGAGGACATGTAGACATGGTGAGAAAGAGAGAGAGTGTGTGTGTGTGTGTGTGGGGGGGGGGGGACTGTTCTGGGAGATCGCACCTGGTGTCTAATTAAAGGAGACAGAATGTGTGGTCCATTTCCGGCTGTGCAGTGTCTCCCAATGAATGAAACTGTATTTAACCACTTCATCTCTTCAGAGCAGCTCTCTATGCGTCTTATAAAGGACACACACACACACACGCACGCACGCACGCACGCACGCACGCACGCACGCACGCACGCACGCACGCACGCACGCATGCACGCACGCACGCACGGAATGATATTGCGTTTAAACGGGTTCCCACTGGACCAGTACTACGAAGGGGAGTTCTGACCCAAAGTCCTCCAGTCTCCGCTGACCTTTTGACCTCCTGACCTCCTGACCTTCTGACAGTGTCCCAGTCACTCTGCAGCCCGGAGCATGTCACTGGTTGTTGATCTTGAGGACGAAGAGGCTGCTGGAGGTGAGCACGTACAGCCTCTCTCTGGACGCCCTGAAGCCCAGCATGGGCTCGTTGGTGTCCAGGCTCGCCACCTGTTGCTTAGCGACCTGGCCGACCTGGCGCCCCTCCTTCCGGTTGAAGAGGACGGTATCCACGGGCGACGGCTGGCGGTAGAGGAAGACCCGCCGCAGGCACTCTCCCAGCGCGGCGAAGGAGGAGTCGGGAGCGCAGGTGGCAAACTTCTTGTCACGCTTCGACGCCTGGACGTAACCTGGAAATAATGACGGACGCACACAACACACAACAGTGTGTGTCTGGTAATGCTCGTCAGAACAGGTGTGTGTGTGTGTGTGTGTGTGTGTGTGTGTCTGGTAATGCTCGTCATAGTCTTATGGCTTTGCTCAAGCTGGGCTAATGTGTTCAGTACAGCACCTCAAATGGCAAATATAGATGATTTACAGGGGCTTTAAATGGGTTTATACGCATACAAATGAAGACATTCCCTCTCCGTGCAAGCATACTAACAGAAACACCTTCCAAATGTTTTTATAATGTTCTTTAAGGCTAGCATTAGAGCCTCCTTACACAGACTTGTGTCTTGCTGGCGGTGTGTGTGTGTGTGTGTGTATGTGTGCACCCAGCCAGTGTGAGCCAGTGTAACACACACAGGATTGCCTATTTGTGAAGCACGAGGACTATAGACGTGCAAAAATTGGAACGCTGAAAAATGCATTCCACTTTAAATGACTATGAGACCAATGGGATTCTAACAATGCAAACACGCTAATCTCTGTGTGCTTCCAGGAATCATCCGGAAGGATTCAGCCGTGTAAATACAACACAGAAGCTCACGCAAACAAACACGTATGCACGCACAAAGACATCACACACTCTCACTCTCACCCAGGCAAACACACACACAGTCTCTCTCACTGACTCACTCACTCACTCACTCAAGACACACACTCACTCACTCACTCAAGACACACACTCTCTCTCTCACTCTCACTCAATCACTCAGACACACACACACTTTCTCTCTCTCTCTCTCTCTCTCTCTCTCACTCACTCACTCAGACACGCGACACTCTCTTTCTCCCTTACTCACTCAGACACACACAAAGAGACAGACAGACAAACAACAGACACACACACACACACACCTCCTTACCGAGGGCATTAAAGGTGGCAATATGTTCCCACAATGCATCAGGCTGGCCGGGGCGCGGCTGCCAGAGCAGGGCGTCCACGTCGTGCCTGAGGCAGAGACAGGGCATGTCAGTCGGACTCACGTCCACGCTGAAGAGGTACTGGTGGCTGCCCAGGTTCACCTAGGAGGACACACACACACACACACACACACACACACACACACACACACACACACACACACACACACACACACACACACACACACACACACACACACACACACACACACACAGGAGGACATAATACTGATAAACAAACAAACAATAAGACACAACACAACCAACATAAAAAACAATAATAATAATAATAATAATAATAATAAACAAAACTCTGATTTGGTTTCATTCTAAGAAGGGCCTGAATGTAATGAGTATTATTTTGGAGTTATGGTAATCTTACCTACGAGGACACACACACACACACACACACACACACACACACACACACACACACACACACACACACACACACACACACACACATTATGGTAATCTGAACGATTAACCCTACGTGCAGAGTGGACTACACATTGGGTAAGATTCACCTTTAACTGAAGAGAAAGATCAGCCATAGATTGTGTGTGTGTGTGTGTGTGTGTGTGTGTGTGTGTGTGTGTGTGTATGTGTGTGTGTGTGTGTGTGTGTGTGTGTGTGTGTGTGCGTGGTCTTGCCCTGGAGGGGTCATCTCTTCAGAGAGCTTTTTTTTTTTAGAAAAGGTTCATTATTTTCCAACTAAGCACTTCAGGGCCTATGGACCCCATCGTGTAGCAGGCTTGAATCTGAACCTCTCGGGTCAGTCTAGGCAGGGCAGTTAATAGTCTAGGCAGCGCAGTTAATAGTCTAGGCAGCGCAGTTAATAGTCTAGGCAGCGCAGTGGTCATAGTGTAGGTGCAGTGCAGTGGTCATAGTCTAGGTGCAGTGGTCATAGTGTAGGTGCAGTGGTCATAGTGTAGGTGCAGTGGTCATAGTGTAGGTGCAGTGCAGTGGTCATAGTGTAGGTGCAGTGCAGTGGTCATAGTGTAGGTGCAGTGGTCATAGTGTAGGTGCAGTGGTCATAGTGTAGGTGCAGTGCAGTGGTCATAGTGTAGGTGCAGTGGTCATAGTGTAGGTGCAGTGCAGTGGTCATAGTGTAGGTGCAGTGGTCATAGTGTAGGTGCAGTGCAGTGGCCATAGTGTAGGTGCAGTGCAGTGGTCATAGTGTAGGTGCAGTGGTCATAGTGTAGGTGCAGTGGTCATAGTGTAGGTGCAGTGGTCATAGTGTAGGTGCAGTGGTCATAGTGTAGGTGCAGTGCAGTGGTCATAGTGTAGGTGCAGTGGTCATAGTGTAGGTGCAGTGGTCATAGTGTAGGTGCAGTGGTCATAGTTTAGGCAGTGCAGTGGTCATAGTGTAGGCAGTGCAGTGGTCATAGTGTAGGTGCAGTGGTCATAGTGTAGGTGCAGTGCAGTGGTCATAGTGTAGGCAGTGCAGTGGTCATAGTGTAGGTGCAGTGGTCATAGTGTAGGTGCAGTGGTCATAGTGTAGGCAGTGCAGTGGTCATAGTGTAGGTGCAGTGGTCATAGTGTAGGCAGTGCAGTGGTCATAGTGTAGGTGCAGTGATCATAGTGTAGGTGCAGTGGTCATAGTGTAGGTGCAGTGGTCATAGTGTAGGTGCAGTGCAGTGGTCATAGTGTAGGTGCAGTGGTCATAGTGTAGGTGCAGTGCAGTGGTCATAGTGTAGGTGCAGTGGTCATAGTGTAGGCAGTGCAGTGGTCATAGTGTAGGTGCAGTGCAGTGGTCATAGTGTAGGTGCAGTGGTCATAGTGTAGGTGCAGTGGTCATAGTGTAGGTGCAGTGGTCATAGTGTAGGCAGTGCAGTGGTCATAGTGTAGGTGCAGTGCAGTGGTCATAGTGTAGGTGGCAGTGGTCATAGTGTAGGTGCAGTGGTTATAGTCTAGGTGCAGTGGTCATAGTGTAGGTGCAGTGGTCATAGTGTAGGTGCAGTGCAGTGGTCATAGTGTAGGTGCAGTGGTCATAGTGTAGGTGCAGTGGTCATAGTGTAGGCAGTGCAGTGGTCATATTGTAGGTGCAGTGGTCATAGTGTAGGTGCAGTGGTCATAGTGTAGGTGCAGTGCAGTGGTCATAGTGTAGGTGCAGTGGTCATAGTGTAGGTGCAGTGGTCATAGTGTAGGTGCAGTGCAGTGGTCATAGTGTAGGTGCAGTGGTCATAGTGTAGGTGCAGTGCAGTGGTCATAGTGTAGGTGCAGTGGTCATAGTGTAGGTGCAGTGGTCATAGTGTAGGTGCAGTGCAGTGGTCATAGTGTAGGTGCAGTGGTCATAGTGTAGGTGCAGTGGTCATAGTGTAGGTGCAGTGGTCATAGTGTAGGCAGTGCAGTGGTCACAGTCTAGTATAGTATCACATATATTAACCTGGCATGTTGAAGGACGAGTCAGACCAGCTCATCTATAAATAGGCATAACAGACAGATCATGAAAATAATACGAAAAGTTGGGCCTCAGAGTCGAAAAGGTTGAGAACCCCTGCCTTAGAGCATCTTGTTTCTACTCTGGACAGGGCCGTGGGAAAGGCTCAGCTTCTCCCCATCCACCCCTCGGTGAACAGCACCCGTTTTGGTGAGCCCAGATACAATGGGAACAAAACACTGGGACAATCTTGCATGCCGCATACATTCTTTGAGAGCCAAGTCATGAAAATAAGAATATAAGAAAATGATCACTATTATTCCTAATAACCATGATCCCCAAAAAGCAGTCAAGGAGAAAAACCTCCCTGCTGTTCTTGTGATTAGGATGCTACCCTCTAATCACATAGAGCAGTCTACTGCACTGTAATAGACTGAACACACAGTAGCTCCACAGTGCCGTCATATTCAGACACATTTAGCTCCTGGTAATGCCACTCTGCCCGTAGTACCCAAGTGAGTGTTATATCTGGGCTCCTGGTAATGCCACTCTGCCCGTAGTACCCAAGTGAGCGTTATATCTGGGCTCCTGGTAATGCCACTCTGCCCGTAGTACCCAAGTGAGCGTTATATCTGGGTTCATGGTAATGCCACTCTGCCAGTATACCCAAATGCACTTATTGTTTGGCAAATGTTAAAGATGATTTGAGAGATGTTCCAAGGCAACTGAGAAAAACTGTAAAGCAGAAAGGAGTCACTTGTCTGCTGCTGAAGCAAACTCACTCATCTTTTCAGCTATTGACACACACACACACACACACACACACAAACACACAAACTCACTCATCTTTTCAGCTATTGACACACACACACACACACACACACACACACAAACACAAACACACAAACTCACTCATCTTTTCAGCTATTGCTACACACACACACACACACAAACATTCCCCCTTCATGCCCCCCCCCCCATCACAACCTCATGACCCTTCTCGAATGGGCTTGGGTAATTTTGCTTCATAGGAGGACGAGGACCGACTTCACTCCTGTGCCTGTGTGCTGTGTGCTGTGATAATGAAACAGCTCTGGAAATAAAAGTGCAGCACACATCTCTCTCCTCATCTCTCAGACTCATTGGTTTTCTCTCTGTACTTGCCAGGGTCAACTGGGGTTCACGCTCCTCCCGACCGCTACTTATGTTCCTTCTTCCAAAAATGCAAGACTTTTCAATAAACTTAGGGGAAAAAAAAAAAAAAAAAAAAAAAAAAAAACCTGGGCAGTCTTTGAGGAGAAAAAAAAACATGGTCCATTATTGCACTTGTGAGAGGTGCTTTGTGTTCTTTCAAATTCACACTGTCCAAAATTACCATTCAGGCCTCCACAGCATAATCACCGGCTCTGTTCACCACTCGCTAACAGATCTGTGCTGATACGCAAAGTGAATGCAGAATCCACAAAAAGTTTGGCCAGTATAACTTACACGTGTAGACAAGAAACTCCCTTTTCAATCTGCTTTCTGAGGGGAAAAAATCAGTATTCTCTCCGACCAGTGATAATGTCATGATGACAATGAAGAAACTAGAGATAGTTAAGAAAGACTATTAATAGAGATAGTTAAGAAAGACTATTAATAGAGATAGTTAAGAAAGACTATTAATACAGATAGTTAAGAAAGACTATTAATAGAGATAGTTAAGAAAGACTATTAATAGAGATAGTTAAGAAAGACTATTAATAGAGATAGTTAATAAAGACTATTAATAGAGATAGTTAATAAAGACTATTAATAGAGAGATAGTTAAGAAAGACTATTAATACAGATAGTTAAGAAAGACTATTAATACAGATAGTTAAGAAAGACTATTAATAGAGATAGTTAAGAAAGACTATTAATAGAGATAGTTAAGAAAGACTATTAATAGAGATAGTTAAGAAAGACTATTAATAGAGATAGTTAATAAAGACTATTAATAGAGAGATAGTTAAGAAAGACTATTAATAGAGATAGTTAAGAAAGACTATTAATAGAGATAGTTAAGAAAGACTATTAATAGAGAGATAGTTAAGAAATACTGTTAATAGAGATAGTTAAGAAAGACTATTAATAGAGATAGTTAAGAAAGACTATTAATAGAGATAGTTAATAAAGACTATTAATAGAGATAGTTAAGAAAGACTATTAAAGAGATAGTTAAGAAAGACTTAATAGAGAGATAGTTAAGAAAGACTATTAATAGAGATAGTTAAGAAAGACTATTAATAGAGAGATAGTTAAGAAAGACTATTAATATAGAGATAGTTAAGACTATTAATCTTTAGCTGACCGAGCAAGCACACCCTGACACCTGATTCAATCAGAAAGACATACATAGACACAGTATGAAGAGATTTGTTATGTTTAAGATGGCAGAAAGAACTAGTTTAACTTCCAAGAGAGCAAATGGATTACAGTTCCTGTATGCCCATCATGCTATGTATCTATCTTGTCTAACAGAAACCACATACCTGTTTTAGGAGAGTTTATTCAATGTTGTGACTGAATCAATGGATGTGGTCAAATCTCAGTAGATGCTAGGTAGATATTTTAGTGAAACTATTTTTTGTGTGATCGGAGCTAGAGGAAGGTAGGAATGAAACATGTTTAGCTTCCATCTTTGCTGAAATAATAAATGTTTTTAGATGTTTTCTTAGTAGACTACATTCACTCTTTCCCCCGATAAGATATGTCGGCTACTTTCACTCTTTCCCCCGATACGATATGTCGGCTACTTTCACTCTTTCCCC
>NC_045170.1:2297176-2309676 GCF_900700415.2 Clupea harengus | reverse complement strand
GCTGTGCTGTGCTGTGCTGTGCTGTGCTGTGCTGTGCTGTGCTGTGCTGTGCTGTGTTGTGCTGTGTGTGCTGTGCTGTGCTGTGCTGTGCTACTCTGTGCTGTGCTGTGCTGTGCTGTGCTGTGCTGTGCTGTGCTGTGCTGTGCTGTGTTGTGTTGTGTTGTGTTGTGTTGTGTGTTCTGTGCTGTGCTGTGCTGTGTGTTCTGTGCTGTGCTGTGCTGTGCTACTCTGAGCTGTGTGTGCTGTGTGTTCTGTGCTGTGCTGTGCTGTGCTGTGCTACTCTGAGCTGTGTGTGCTGTGTGTGCTGTGTTGTGCTGTGTGTGTTGTGCTGTGGGAGCCGTGAGTGTCTCTGCGTGAGTCATCTCAGAGCGAGGGGGAGTGACTAACGCATTGCTCAACCATGGAAGACCACTTGAGGGGATTGAAATCAAAAGTGTGAGAGAAGAGAGGAGTGTGCTGAGGGACCCAGCCACTCACTTCCTATTTATGTACATTAGAATTCAAAACCAAAGAAATAATAAAGAAAGAATGAAATACTTTGTAGGAGAGTAGTCAAACTCAAAAGATCCACAACAAGTCTACAACACATTACTTTTTTTGTTTAAGAGACTATTTATGGCATAAATTATAAAATGATTTAAGAGTGGCTGAGATTACTAGGGCATGTAGAGTGACCTGAGAATAAACACATTAATAACACATTAATAACGCATTAATAACACATTTATTCACTCCTTTAAAGGTAAAGTCCTCAATTCTAATCCAATATATCTAATCCAATTCTCCACACACTCCTCTAGTCTCTCCATCCTGTGTTCTACACACACTCCTCTAGTCTCTCCATCCTGTGTTCTACACACACTCCTCTAGTCTCTCCATCCTGTGTTCTACACACACTCCTCTAGTTTTTCCATCCTGTGTTCTACACACACTCCTCTAGTCTCTCCTGTGTTCTACACACACTCCTCTAGTCTCTCCATCCTGTGTTCTACACACACTCCTCTAGTCTCTCCTGTGTTCTACACACACACACTCCTCTAGTCTCTCCTGTGTTCTACACACACTCCTCTAGTCTCTCCATCCTGTGTTCTACACACACTCCTCTAGTCTCTCCATCCTGTGTTCTACACACACTCCTCTAGTTTTTCCATCCTGTGTTCTACACACACTCCTCTAGTCTCTCCTGTGTTCTACACACACTCCTCTAGTCTCTCCATCCTGTGTTCTACACACACTCCTCTAGTCTCTCCTGTGTTCTACACACACTCCTCTAGTCTCTCCATCCTGTGTTCTACACACACTCCTCTAGTCTCTCCATCCTGTGTTCTACACACACTCCTCTAGTTTTTCCATCCTGTGTTCTACACACACTCCTCTAGTCTCTCCTGTGTTCTACACACACTCCTCTAACTGTGTGTGTGTGTGTGTGTGTGTGTGTGTGTGTGAATGTGTACGTGTATGCTGTGTTTGCGCTCAGAAACACTAAAACACCAATTCTGGCTCCGTAAAGTGGAAACTAACGAAGGGTCTGGCTCAAATGGAGCCAATGCGCTCTTCCAGCCAATCAACAGAGAGCACTACTCCAGCCAATCAACAGAGTGCACTACTCCAGCCAATCAACAGAGAGCACTACTCCAGCCAATCAACACAGAGTGCACTACTCCAGCCAATCAACAGAGTGCTCTACTCCAGCCAATCAACAGAGAGCTTCAGGAGCACAGAAGGGAGGGGTGTATTTGATTGGCAGGTGCGTTCAAATATCAACAATCTTTTAGCAGGATGGAGGTCTGTACCTTCCAGAATGGTGCTGCTTTGACGAATGGAACAGAAGGGATTACACACTACCCCCTGAAGCAACTGTTCAAGCTGAACATAATGCCATATTGCATTCAATTTAATACTATAAAAAGAAAAATATAATTGTTCCCCCAAAAATGAGTAAGCCGCTCAGACCAGTGTGTTTTTGATGCAGGCAAGGACATGTAGTCTCAGTCTCACCACGTGGCTTGGCTTGAGTGTGTCGGCGTCGAAGCGCATCAGGCTGAAACTGTCTTCTGGACAGACGTCACAGTCCTCCAGCTCCTGAGGGTTACATGGAGGCTTGTCCTTCTCCG
Source organism: Clupea harengus (assembly GCF_900700415.2). NCBI lineage: Eukaryota > Metazoa > Chordata > Actinopteri > Clupeiformes > Clupeidae > Clupea > Clupea harengus. The sequence goes on along the minus strand of NC_045170.1, from coordinate 2,307,562 downwards.
CGTTGGCTGGGTACACAAGGACACGGCAGAGACACACACACACACGCACACACACACACACACACACACAACACACACACACACACACACACACACACACACACACACACACACACACACAGACACAGACACACACACACACACACACACACACACACACACACGCAATACGACAGACACACACCCACAGACACACACACACACACACACACACACACACACACACGCACAGACACACACACACACACACACACACACACACACACACACACACACACAGACATGAGGGGACACAAGGACACAAGGACACGGCAGAGAAGGGTTAGGTGAGGGGAAGAAGAAAAGACTGCAGCTCTTGGTCATGAAGAATCATGGGTTATACACACACAAACACACAGGCACACACACACAGACACACAGACACAGACCACAAGACAACACACACACACACACACACACACACACACACACACACACACACACACACACACACAGACACACACACTCTCACACACACACACACACACACACACACAAACAGGCATGAGGGGGGGGGCAAACAAACAACAACAAAAGACAAGCACAGTGTATGAACAAATAGATCAGAACGTTTCGATTTACGTGTAGGATGTGAATGCAACTGCAAGTGGCTGATACAGTAACACATATGACACACCATAGATACAGTGGATAGACACTGTAGACACACCATAGATACAGTGGATAGACACAGATCCCACACCATAGATACAGTGGATAGACACTGTAGACACACCATAGATACAGTGGATAGACACTGTAGACACACCATAGATACAGTGGATAGACACTGTAGACACACCATAGATACAGTGGATAGACACACCATAGATACAGTGGATAGAGACAGATCCCACACCATAGATACAGTGGATAGACACTGTAGACACACCATAGATACAGTGGATAGAGACAGATCCCACACCATAGATACAGTGGATAGACACAGATCCCACACCATAGATACAGTGAATAGACACTGTAGACACACCATAGATACAGTGGATAGACACATTTGACACACCATAGATACAGTGGATAGAGACAGATCCGACACCATAGATACAGTGAATAGACACATATGACACACCATAGATACAGTGAATAGACACATATGACACACCATAGATACAGTGGATAGACACTGTAGACACACCATAGATACAGTGGATAGACACAGATCCCACACCATAGATACAGTGAATAGACACTGTAGACACACCATAGATACAGTGGATAGACACAGATCCCACACCATAGATACAGTGGATAGACACAGATCCCACACCATAGATACAGTGAATAGACACTGTAGACACACCATAGATACAGTGGATAGACACTGTAGACACACCATAGATACAGTGGATAGAGACAGATCCGACACCATAGATACAGTGAATAGACACATATGACACACCATAGATACAGTGAATAGACACATATGACACACCATAGATACAGTGGATGGAAACACAGACACACAGTGAGAGATGGGGAGGACTTCGTAATGCACACAGGTTCTCTGTGGTGTTTGGGGAAAGCAGATGTACCTAGCAGCAGACAGACAGCCAGACAGACAGACAGACACACACAGACAGCCAGACAGACAGACAGACACACACAGACAGACAGACAGACAGACAGACAGACAGACAGACAGACAGACAGACAGACAGGCACAGACAGTCAGACAGACAGACAGACACGAGAGGAGAGGGGAGGTGTGGTACCCACCAGGTCGTCTGTGGTGAGGTGGGAGAGTCTCTCGTGGATGAGGGCGACCTGCTCCTCGTTCACCACATACTCCCCTCTCCTGTCCCCCAACACCAGCTCAGGCCACACGGGGCCCTCCTCACGCTTCTGCAGGGAGATCTCCAGACTGCACACACACACACACGCACACGCGCACGCACGCGCACGCACGCACGCACGCACGCACACGCACGCGCACGCGCACGCGCACACGCACACGCACACACACACACAACCACACACACACACTGTGAAATACATCATAACACCTTTCCTTCGGCTATTGATCACTGAAGGATGTTTTGCTTCATCAAAATGTTTCATTCAAGCTTGATCTTTTAGAATAGAAAGCAACACTTTGAATCCTCCCTTAAAAGACTGACAGTTCACGCTGTGGAGCATGTCATATCCTGCCTGTGGAGCATGTCATATCCTGCCATTAGTCATCATGGCTGTTAATGTGTCATGATGAATACGGGGATGTTTTTGGGAAGCATTTGAATTCAATGGGAATCAGAGGCAGCTGTTGGTTAGAATAGAGTAAAAACAGAAAGAAAACAGAATAAAACTGTGAATCTGAGAAAGCTACAGGGCTCTGGGGATGTGTGTGTGTGTGTGTGTGTGTGTGTGTGTGTGTGTGTGTGTGTGTGTGTGTGTGTGTGCGTATGTGTGTGCGTGCGTTCGTGTGTGGTGTGTGTGTGTGTGTGTGTTCGTGCGTGTGCGCGTGCGTGCGTGCGTGCGTGCGTGCGTGCGTGCGTGCGTGCGTGCGTGCGAGTGTGTGTGTGTGTGTGTGTGTGTGCGTGTGAATCTGAGGGCTCCATGTTTGAAAAAGAAGCCCTTAAATGGTGAAATTTCATCAGATGTGATGTGCTCATGTCATTTCAGTCTCGGCCACTGTGTGTTTGATTACTTTATCAATGTGTCTATGCAACGACGGGGGTGTGTGTGTGTGTGTGTGTGTGTGTGTGTGTGTGTGTGTGTCTATGCAACACACAGCCAACACAGGCAAGTCATCAGTCATTAAATGGAACAGACACGCAACTTGAATCCATGCATGTTGTTTTGGGCTTTTGTGCATTTTCTATTAAGCACGGCTCCCTGTCTTTAAATGGACGAGCCGCTCCTGATGGGAAGACCAGAATAGAAGCCCCAGTCTCAAACTTGAATACGCCTTTCCATTAACGCCATTAATAAACACATGTTGATGAACACTGCCCTGTGTGTGGTTGTGTGTGTGTGTGTGTGTGTCTGTGTGTGTTCATTAATGAACACATGTAGATGAACACTGCCCTGTGTGTGTGTGTGTGTGTGGTGTGTGTGGGTGTGTGTGTGTGTGTGTGTTCATTAAACACATATTGATGAACACTGCCTTGTGTGTGTGTGTGTGTGTGTGTGTGTGTTCATTAATGAACACATATTGATGAACACTGCTCTGGCCATCTTAAACACCTTCAGTCCTCTTACCCATCCAATTCAATGGCATCCAGCAGAATAGATACACAGCTCCACATTCAGGTGTGTGTGTGTGTGTGTGTGTGTGTGTGTGTGTGTGTGTGTGTGTGTGTGTGTGTGTGTCCACATTCAGGGAGGCCATTTGCATCATAATAACAAACCTGGAGCGTTACAAATGCAAACCAAACATAAACACTCATGCGGCATGTTGATGTATGTCTGCACACTCTCATGGTGTGTGTGTGTGTGTGTGTGTGTGTGTGAACACTCTTTGCCGGAGGAAGGACCCCCACTCGTGCGGAACACTGAGCGGCGCCACAAGGAGTGTCTGCCGGGCCCGAAGTGTGTGTGTGTGTGTGTGTGTGTGTGTCTGTCTCCCGGGCCCGGAGTATGTGTGTGTGTGTGTGTGTGTGTGTGTGTGTGTGTGTTTCTCCAGCTTATTTTGTTTAATGAGCCATGTGTAAATAATTCTTGTATTGTGTATGACTTTTATTTTTAATGTCTGATTTTATTTATGTATGAATATTATATTTGTGTGTGTGTGTGGCTTGTGTCTGTGTGTGTGTGTGTGTGTGTGTAATCCTGATCTTGAGTATGCAAGTTATGCAACTACATGATAATATACTCTGAGTAGTGTATGTTTGTTGACTCCAAATAAACACAGATATAATCAACCGTGACATGCATTCAATAAAGATAAGTACACTGAAATGGTGAATGTCTAGCAGCTTGGGGTCCGTTGACAGACTTAGGGGAATGTTTGAGCAAAACATCACAGATCCAGTCAAAAGTTTGGACACACCTTTAATGTTTTTGAGAAGTGTTTTCTTTACTTTTATTATTTTCTACATTGTAGATTTATACTGAAGACATTTTAACTACGAAAGATCACATATGGAATGATGTACTAAACAAAAAAAGTTTTATCTACCATCTAGAAAATAATAAAATCAAAGAAAAATCTTCTCAAAAAATGAGAAGGTGTGTCCAAACTTTTGACTGGTACTGTAGATCATAAGGGTGAGGTCAGGGGTCGGGGGTCGGGGTCAGGGGTCACGGTTGGAGAGTCACATGTGAGTAATCAAATACTCATTCGTTTGTCACCGTACCTTTCAGATGAACAACAATGAATTGTGTTTCATTCACTGTCCTCCATTAAAAAACCAAAGGCACCTCACAACCACATGGGGTTCAGTCTTGTGTGTGTGTGTGTGTGTGTGTGTGTGTGTGTGTGTGTGTGTGTGTGTGTGTGTGTGTGTGTGTGTGTGTGTGTGTGTGTGACAATTCAAAGGGTCGATGATGAGAAGCGGCGGATTGGAGGCTATTGGAGCACCCAAAGAGTTAGCACGTGAGCACGTTAGCGCCTAAGTTTAGGTGGTTTCTGACCTCTTCATGTTCTCGAGGGTCCAGGTGCTGGCCTCGGGGTCCACGGGGGCGTGGAGCGCTCCGACCAGCAGGGGCTCGGAGCCCTGCACCCCCACACTCAGCTGCTCGGCGGTCAGCCGGAAACACACCGCGTCCTTGGTCACGCCCTCCGGGAGCCGCAGGTGCACCGTCAGGTCGCTCTCCGTCTGCTGCCAGAAGTAGATGGGGTCTGCAACGTACACACAGAAACAAGTGTGTGTGAGTGTGAGTGTGTGTGTGTGTGTGTGTGTTTGTGAGAGTGTGTGTGTGTGTGTGTGTGTGTGTGTGTGTGTGTGTGTCTGTGTGTGTGTGTGAGAGTGTGTGTGAGTGTGTGTGTGTGTGTGTTTGTGAGAGTGTGTGTGTGTGTGTGTGTGTGTGTGTGTGTGTTTGGTGAGAGTGGTGTGTGTGTGGTGTGTGTTTGTGAGAGTGTGTGGTGTGTGTGTGTGTGTGTGTTTGTGTGTGTGTTTGTGAGAGTGTGTGTGTGTGTGTGTGTGTGTGTGTGTGTGTTGTGTGTGGTGCTTTGTGAGAGTGTGTGTGTGTGTGTGTGTTGTGTGTGTTTGTGAGAGTGGTGTGTGTGTGTGTGTGGTGTGTGTGTGTGTGTGGTGTGTTTGGTGAGAGTGTGTGTGTGTGTGTGTGTCATCATAGCAAGAAAAGAAACACACATGCTTTAGCGCTTTATTGATATTTCTGCCTGTTGTCTCCGTGGAGACCCTATGAGGTGTGCGGATGAACTCTTTCACAAAAGTAGAGAGAAAAATAAGGGTAGAATAGAGAGAGGGATGAGAGGGAGAGAGAGAGTGAATAGAGGGAGGAAGAGAGGGATATGAGGGGAGGAAGAGAGTGAATGGGCTTATTCATCCCCAGTCCTTTGAGACGCGTATTATACACCAAACTGCCCTGCCAATGCAAAGCAAGGGTAATGGATGCTAAATGGCGGACATTAGACGGATGCTAAATGGACGGACATTAGATGGATGAAAAGGAAACTCTAAATGACTCAGTATGAGCAATAATGGGTTCTGACCGTACAGAGAAGAATGGCATAAATATACAGACGAGCAGAGTCCATAACAAACTGGGTTCTGAACCTACAGAGAAGAATGGCATAAATGTACAGACGAGCAGGGTCCAAAACAAACTGGGTTCTGACCCTACAGAGAAGAATGGCATAAATGTAGAGACGTCCAGGGTCCAAAACAAACTGGGTTCTGACCCTACAGAGAAGAATGGCATAAATATAGAGACGAGCAGAGTCCATAACAAACTGGGTTCTGACCCGGCTCGGTTCAGGACCACATCCGGTCCAGAGCTCACCGAAACCTGAACCACGCCACCAGCATAGGCCGTATCAGAACAACAGGCACCAATGTGGACAAAAATACGGGGCCTTGTGTCCAACCAGATTACATGGCCCACACTGGGGGCTCTTCCAAGGCTGAGTCTACGGCACTAGACCTCCACTCCCAGTCAGGGTCCCACAGCTCGGGCACTTTAGGGACTTTAGGGACGCCATGTACCCTACTTCATCCATTTAGAGTTACGCTGGGCTATAGCTTTAGATGGGCACGACTGGTTAGTCACTATTCTTCCTGAAAGCCATTGAAACAGGAAGGAAGCACAGACAAACAAGGCACTCGGCACTCGGGGGAGCGGAGCACACAAAGGAGTGGAGCCGGAGGCATTCTAATTGAGGCTATGGGCTTCTGTTACTGTTCCGCTAGTTTCTATGGCTACAAGGTAAGCTGCCACTTCAGAGAGAGAGAGAGAGAGAGAGAGGGAGAGGGAAAGAGAGGAAGAGGGAAAGAGATGGAGAGAGGAAGAGAAGAGCTAGATGGAGAAAGATATAGAGGGAGCGAGAGCGAGAGAGAGAGGGAGAAACTAATGTGTCTGTAAATGGAGACTGAAATAAAAAGTGACTGAAATGCAAATGGAAGACCATCCTTAAAAGCTAGAAAATAAAATAAAAGGCGCAACACATCCTTGCTTTCAAAAACAGCCTCTTTCGTCGCTCGAACAGCTTTCAACACATCCTTGCTTTCAAAAACAGCCTCTTTCGTCGCTCGAACAGCTTTCAACACATCCTTGCTTTCAAAAACAGCCTCTTTCGTCGCTCCAACATCCTTCAATCCGCGGCTCCTCACCGGCCCTTAGCTACAGATTGGAAAACCATAACCATCCACCTTCATCAAAGACAACTCAACGCTTGAGACCAGCGTCTAACAGGCAGGCATGATGACACCCTCATTACGGCCCATGCTGTATTGATTTCCATTGGTCATCTTCATGGTGGCTGTAGATTGGCACGTATGACCAGTCGAGGATAATTGCAGATAATCTCACATATGATGAGAACGTGCGCTGACTGTGGGTTGCAGTGTGTGTGGGTGCGGGGCGCAGTGTGTGGGTGGGTGCGGGGCGCAGAGGTAAAGACGCAGAGCTGACCCTGAGCGGAATAGCTTTGGGTTGTGGCTCTAAACGAAATGCTAACGCTCCAGTTTTATGAAAATGAACACGTTGAAAATACAAGATGTAAGGGCACCATCCCGCAGTCTTTTTCTCTACTGACTCTGTCCGCCATGTCTTTCTCTGCTGCTACTGCTGTGTCACATGGTTCTCTACTACAACAACAACTTTACATGTTTGCTCTCTGAAGCGTCTTTGGGGTCCATGAAGAGCGCTAAACAAACCGATTGTATTATTATTATCATTATCATCTAGGCTTCTTCCGACAGACGCACACATCTGCGACGGTCACTGACAAAAGGCATACAGCATGTTATAGAGTCCGCAATCCCAAATACCTAACTTACTTTAAAACACTTGTGGTAGTGAGGATTAAAGTTGGGCGACAGGTGACCAGTACTATGTCAGATAGAGTGAAATTAATCTTGGAATAGCAGATAGAATTAACTAAAACAGTCAAAGAGTCAGAAATGCTTTAAAAGGGTATATATTATTTCAGTTCACAATCATTAGTAATCACATAGAACCTTATGTATACCTAGCACACAGACAGACTGCTTGTCTTAAGGCTAAAGAGTCTCTGATTTTTTTAAGGCGGCTCCAAAAAAATCCAAAAAAGAGGAAAAAGGCAAAAAGTTAAATTCAGCAAAAAAGGGTATCTTTGTTGCTAATCAACCGAAACGAGTCTTCAGCGACACAGGGCAATCAATGCATGCAACAAATCAGACAGCTTTCATTAATGTTACACAGCTAACAATACCTTAGTTGCATTGTACTCCAACCACGCAAACTGTCCCAACCAGCTTTTACAAAAACTCCTTTGTTGGACTCCAAACATGCAAGGTGGATATTTCTGGAGTTTTGGTCTTCTCGGACCATCCTGAGCGTTCATGCTAATGTCACTGATGCTGCTAGCACCATGGTTAGCACCCTCAGTAGTGGTGGAGGGTTGACCTCCATGACCACAACGTTCCTTCCTCTTTGTCTCTCGTAAACTCGTATTGCCTATAGCCTTCATATGGCCACCATAAGGCTGTCCAGCGCAATCAAAACGAACCACAAAGAGGGGGGGGGGGGGGCAGCACAATCCTCCAGTAAAGATGAGAATAATCAATAGTCAACGTGATGAATATATTGACACACGAGTGTGTACGATCGTGTGTGTCCATTCACATCCATGAGTATGTACGATCGTGTGTGTCCATTCACTTGAGAGTGAATTTGTACAGAATTTATGGATTTACATATGTGTGTGTGTGTGTGTGTGTGTGTGTGTGTGTGTGTGTGTGTGTGTGTTCATACTTGATTACATGTTGTTTGCACCAGCGTGTTCCACTTCTAGGAGTGTTTAAATGTGTTCATTTCTGTGTTATGGTCACTTAAGGTTTTTCTCTCTCCTTTCACCTTCCTTAACCCCCTGCTTTGTTTCCGTCATACATGCATATTTTCCGTTCCTTTCACTCCTACTCTTACTTCAGTTTTGCGATTTATTTCCCAAATTCCCTGATATAAGATCATCATCTTTTTTTATTATTATTTAATATTCCCAGTCCCTACATTCTGCGATGATTCTTACTGCCTCTGTGTATATTACACTACGTTGGCAAAACCTTCGGCATTTCCTTTCATTTCTTCACAAATAAACTTTATTTATTTAACTAAAGACAAATCCTCTACCCCCACCATCTCCACAAACAACAGTGCAATAACAACAAACAAACAAAACAAACAACAACAAACAAACAACAAAAATCACAACAACAACAATCACTGACCAACCTCAACAACAACCAATAACAAACAACAAAAATCACAACAACAACAATCACTGACAAACCTCAACAGCATCCAATAACAAACAAACAACAACAACAATCGACAATCAACAACAACAACAATAACAATCCACAACACCAATCTCACCCACACGTGGGCTCACCTGTGTTGTCCGTGTCCATGGGCTCGGCTGGCGGCTCCTCCACAGGCACGGAGTCGACCTCTGTGAACTTGAAGGGCTTCTCGGCGGCGACCATCAGGCCACGCCCCTGGGGCTCCAGAGCGGCGTAGTGCGGCACCGACTGGCCCTTCATCACCCGCCGCTTCTTCACCTCGTACTTCCTCTCCTCTGCTGCAGGACGAGGAAGAGGAGGAGGCCGGGTTAGATTCATATACGTATAGATGTGACCTACAGTATGTTGTATGACTGCAGTCCTAGCATGGACGCTAAACCCCCATGGATTTTTGTCTCTGTCTCAAGTAGGGCTGAACGATTAATTGCATTTGCGATTTAATCGCGATATGATAGAACGCGATTTTCTAAACGCAACATTCGCGATTAAAAAAATGTGGCCTAAAAAAAAATACAGGCAATAATACATTTTTTTAATTTTTTTCTTAAGATGGTACATTTTGCACACAGTGTTTAAAAAGTGCATGCATTGTGTTTATTCTTACAATGACTTTGTTTAAATTACTTAAATGCACAGTGGCAAAGCCACCGATTTGTTGTTCTTGATTCTGTAATGAGCAGTTAAATAAAAATGTAAAATGTGGGAAATAATATTTTACAATAAATGTATCTAATATTGTGTTGGTCATATTTAAATCATTCATTACAATTTGTTGGGAAAAAAAATTAGGATAAAATAAATCGCAATATTGGGGGGAAAAAAATCGCAATTAGATTATTTTCCCAAATCGTTCAGCCCTAGTCTCAAGCATTTCTCTTAATGTTAGGGTTCATGTTGTTGTGTGTGTGAGTGCGTGTGTGTGTGTGTGTGTGTATGTGTGAATGCACAATCTTAACTCCCCAAATGTATTTACAGAATGTCAGTGTATTGCTACCTTGTTACTCAACATGTTATACTGTGCTTAATTGCGTAGTTGTAAAAAGGACTATGATGCATACGCACATCCGTGGTCAACAGAGTTGGTAAATATTGTTATGATAGATAAAGAACTCCTTAAACACCCACGCATACGGAGAAAAGCACTGGTCAGCGTCTCTCAGCCGACAGCTCCATTAGTGGACACAGACAGTGCAGATTAGCCTACGTCCTGCTTAGCCACACACACACATACACACACACACACACACACACACACACACACACACACACACACACACACACACACACACACACACACACACACCACACACAGATACAGACACACACACACACACACACACACACACAGACACACACACACACACACACACAGACATACATACACACAGATACAGACACACACACACACACACACACACAGATA
>NC_045170.1:2289676-2294676 GCF_900700415.2 Clupea harengus | reverse complement strand
TCAGGCTGCCTGCATGCATTGACTGCGTGGGCGGGGCTGCTAGCGCTCACACACGCAGCAGGCAGCCCTCATTCACAGACAGCAGGGGAGACATGGTCTCGAGTGATCTCAGGGGAGACATGGTCTCGAGTGATCTCAGGGGAGACATGGTCTCGAGTGATCTCAGGGGAGACATGGTCTCGAGTGATCTCAGGGGAGACATGGTCTCGAGTGATCTCAGGGGAGACATGGTCTCGAGTGATCTCAGGGGAGACATGGTCTCGAGTGATCTCAGGGGAGACATGGTCTCGAGTGATCTCAGGGGAGACATGGTCTCGAGTGATCTCAGGGGAGACATGGTCTCGAGTGATCGCAGGGGAGACATGGTCTCGAGTGATCTCAGGGGAGACATGTCTCCGAGAGTGATCTCAGGGGAAGACATGGTCTCGAGTGATCTCAAGGGGAGTACATGGTCTCGAGTGATGCTCAGGGGAGACTTGTGGTCTCGTAGTGGATCTTCAGGGTGAGACATAGTCTCCGAGTTGATCTCAGGGGAGACATCGGTCTCGAGTGAATCTCAGGGGAGGACATGGTCTCGAGTGATCTCAGGGGGAGACATGGTCCTCGAGTTGATTCAGGGGAGACATGGGTCTCGAGTGGTCTCGGGGAGACATAGTTGGTCGGGGGCATGGTTCTCAAGGTCAGGAGCTCTTGCCCACCGTCCTCGGGCTTGTTGATAAAAAAGATGCCAGAAGTGAAATCTGGAATTATTTCGGTTACATCGCAGACAGTGAATGAAAGCCCACCGACACACAGAGACACACACACAAACACACGCACACGCACACACACACAACACACCAGCACACCACACACACACACACACACTACACACACCACACAACAAACACCACACACACACACACACACGCAAACACGCCACACACACACACACACACACACACACACACACACACACACACACACACACACACAGAGACACACACACAAACACACGCACGTTGCACAGTGTATCGAGGACCTGGCTCCTAAGACAAAGGGAGGCAACACGTCTAATATGGCAAAGCACCTCTCAGACAGACACCCCAAACTTTTCAAAGAGTTCATAGAACGACAGGTTACCAAATGTGATTGGCAAACATGAACACCCCCAAGCTCACCCATATACAGCCTAACACGGGTAGCCTTAGCCTAGTTTAGCGACAAGTGATTTTCCCCATTACAGAATTTTGACGATGCGTAGGACAATGATTATAATGCAGTGTGGTTAACGTAATGAAACTGCATTTTTCACACTAGTAATGTTATCGGCCATAATCTGAAAATGATGCATTTAATCTTCCATCAGTACGGGTCGTGTTTATCGTTGCAGAAGGCCCTTTTTTAAGGATAGTTTAGCCAAAGGGATATCGGATGGCTCTATTGCATGTAGCCTCGTTTAAGACGTTGATCTAGCTTTCAATTTGGCTGCAAGAACGTAGCCCAATTCATTGACAAAATTAAACTGTAGAGAGAAAACTCTATACACGCAAAATAACTTACAATTTCACTAATGTGGCCTATTTGATCACAGAAGTGCACCAAATGAAACACACTTGATGCAATAGGCTACATGCTGGTGGAGCCTGAGGGTGGATCTTGAGCTGGTAAAAAAGGAACCATACAGATGTTTTATTTATTACTATTATAGATAAATATGCCAGTATCGCATTTGTGGTATTGTATCCTATTTGTGGTATCGTATCGTAAGTATCGGGTATCATGATATTTATGGCAGGTATGGTATCAAAGTCATAATTTCCGTATCGTGACAACACTAACACAGACACACACACACACACACACAATCAGAAACTGAAAGAAAGAAAGAAAGAAAGAAAGAAAAAGAAGCGATAGACCTACACACAAGGAAAGGATACTTACAGGCGCACACACACACACACACACACACACACACTCACGCACACACACACACACAGCACACACACACACACACACACACACACACACACACACAACACACACACACACACCACCACACACACACAGAGCCCCGTGTCTGTGCCCTCCTCACCCTGTGTGGTGTGGCTGGCGATGGTGACCCACTCCAGGCAGGCTGTGAAGCCGCTCCCACGGGCGTCCCCCGGCTCCTTGATGAGGCGCAGCAGCAGCAGCTCCAGGCAGTGGAGGGTCCCCTGGACGTGGGACAGGCTGTGCAGCACGCTGAAGGGCTCCCCCAGACGCTCACTGAACAACAGCTGGGGGCAGGGGAGAGAGAGAGAGAGGTCAGGCAGAGGTCAAAACACTGGACACACACACACACACACTCACACACACACACACACACACACACACACACACACAGACATACAGACACACACACACACACCACAACTACATACACACAGCACACACAACAGACAGACACACACAGTTCACACACACAGACCACACACACACACTAACATACAGACACACACAGTCACACACATCATTACCACACACACACATCATTACCACATACACACATCATTACCACACACACACACAGACACACAGACACACTAACATACAGACACACACACATCATTACCACACACACACACACACACACACACACACACACACACACACACACACCACACACACACAATAACAACACACACGAGCTTACAGATAAGTACGCTCACACACATGCACACGAACAAAAACACTCACTCAACATACTCAATATCACACACACACACACAATAACATACACACGCACACAAACACACACACACTATCACACATACACTAACGCACTCACGCACACACACACAAGCGATAACAGAAAATGGCAATTAATCAAAACCTTGAAAATGATCCATTTAAATCCATCAGCCAAAGCGAAATTAACTGTGAGCCCAACCTTCTGCTGAAAAAATTCCCAGCCTCCTAATTCACACACACACGCACACGCACGCACGCACGCACGCTATTTAAGTATTAAATCAAATTAAAACTATTTAATCTAAGTATTTATCAATCAGTGGAATGCCTACACTTATTGACATTATTATTATTATTGATTCATTAGCAGAAAATATCAAAACAAACACCTATGAGAGCTTTGGTCAGGGCCTACTTTAACATGTGTAGACCCTCGTAATACATCAGCTCTGAATCCCCAACGGTGAGGCGTCTTTTGTTTAAGACGGAAAATCTCCTTTCATTCGAAACCAGCCTTATGACATCTTAAGAGCCTACGTCTCGTGCGACTGCTCTTCCAGAAACAATGAAGGATCCCTGTGAGGCATCATAGAGCATTCCTATCAAATGGGTGTGTCTGTGTGTGTGTGTGTGTGTGTGTGTGTGTGTGTGTGTGTGTGTGTGTGTGTGTGTGTGTGTGTGTGTGTGTGTGTGTGTGTGTGTGTGATCATAGAGCATTCCTATCAAATTGGAGTAAAATTTCATACATGTCAAATCAACAGAAGCACGGTGAGAAATGATCCTATTAGCATCATCAGCCACTGGTCCATTAGGGGCTATTGTGTAAACTAACTGATGGGGCTTAGACTGTTTGAGTGAGTGAGCCGTGCGTGTGTGTGTGTGTGTGTGTGTGTGAGCGGTGCGTGTGTGTGTGGTCCTTGTGTGTGTGTGTGCGTGCGTGCGTGCGTGAAGACAAGCCCAGGCGGCGCATAGCTGTTCCGCAGCGGTGGGAGGCCGGGCACTGAATCCTAATGCGGAGTCTGACGTGGCCATACGTTATTGAGGAGTCTGCACATGTGCTCGTTAAGATTAATGTGCTATCTGGGATCTTAAACATCAAGAGGACACACACACACACACACACACACACACACACACACACACACACACACACACACACACACACACACACACACACACACACACACACACTTCTAATGTGGGGGTGGATCGCTGGGAGCGTTACAGGCGCTCTAATTTATGCCCGCTTTTGCCAAAGAAAGAAGAAATTGCCTTTCAACTGAATTAGCAGCTTTACGTAGTATTTTTGTTTCCCCCCCAAAAGATTTATACCTTCCCCCTTTTTTATGAGAAAAGGAAAAGCGAGGCTCATCCCAAACTACGCAATAATTCATATGCTGAAAGAGATCGTCCTCGACACACACACACATTCATATGCGGAATTGGCTACTGGCACGGGACAACTTGATGAATGTGTTTATACTCTTTTCAGAAGTAACAGCAAACTATCCAAACTAAGAATAAGTCAATCTAAACGATGCACACCATGAAGACAACACACTGTGCCTTTCTGTCTCGTTTGGAAACACTAGGCCTACATGTAGGGACGCTGGTTACCCATGCCATTACCGGAATAACCAGAACTCTTAATCAGAACACACAGTACTGACTCAGAACTCTTAATCAGAACACACAGTACTGACTCAGAACTCTTAATCTGAACACACAGTACTGACTCAGACCCTTTCCTGTATCTGGAAACACTCTGTGTGAATATGTTCTCCCTATGTGTATGTATATGTGATTTATGTATGTATGTCGGTGAGGTATGTGTATAAGCTACTGGATGACCTAAATTTCCCTCGGGATTAATAAAGTATCCATCTATCTATCTATCTATCTATCTACTGACTCTTAATTTGAACACACAGTGTGGCGTGTGGTGTGTGGCGTGTGGCGTGTGGCGTGTGTGTGTGGTGTGTGGCGTGTGGCGTGTGGCGGACGAGAGTGAGCAGGGTTAGTGGGCGTGTGGCGTATGGTGTGTGGCGTGTGGCGTGTGGCGGACGAGAGTGAGCAGGGTCATACCTCCCACTTGTTGAGGGCGCCCTCGCCCCGGTTGCCCGTCCTCAGGAGGTAGAGGGTGCCCGCGCCGTCCGAGAGCGCCGCCCAGGTGGCTGAGGTGAGGCTGAGCGAGGCACACACCCGCTCGGGGCACTGCTCTGGGTCGGAGGGCAGGCGGAACACCTCCCGCGGCTTGCCCAGCGCCGTGTCCTGTGAACACAGAAGAA
>NC_045170.1:2270995-2289176 GCF_900700415.2 Clupea harengus | reverse complement strand
CCTGTGTGTGACTTGTGCGGAGCTAAAACACACACACGCACACACGCTAGATTCTAAGTGCAAACATTCCAGCTGGAAAACCAAAGTGGACTGACTGTATGAATGATGTGTTTATTTGACTGTTGTAGATCACTAAGACGAAGACCCAGGCCCACACATGGTGAAGAGGAGTGGAGGCGGAGTTGAGGTAACGTGTTATCGATGGCCTATGCTCCACTATGGAGTGAGAAGGCCAAGATCACTACGTCTCATAGCTGTGCTGCCTTTAGACCGCAGCGTGTCATGTATGTGCTGGCTTTGGACCGCAGCGTGTCATGTATGTGCTGGCTTTGGACCGCAGCGTGTCATGTATGTGCTGGCTTTGGACCGCAGCGTGTCATGTATGTGCTGGCTTTGGACCGCAGCGTGTCATGTATGTGCTGGCTTTGGACCGCAGCGTGTCATGTATGTGCTGGCTTTGGACCGCAGCGTGTCATGTATGTGCTGGCTTTGGACCGCAGCGTGTCATGTATGTGCTGGCTTTGGACCGCAGCGTGTCATGTATGTGCTGGCTTTGGACCGCAGCGTGTCATGTATGTGCTGGCTTTGGACCGCAGCGTGTCATGTATGTGCTGGCTTTGGACCGCAGCGTGTCATGTATGTGCTGGCTTTGGACCGCAGCGTGTCATGTATGTGCTGGCTTTGGACCGCAGCGTGTCATGTATGTGCTGGCTTTGGACCGCAGCGTGTCATGTATGTGCTGGCTTTGGACCGCAGCGTGTCATGTATGTGCTGGCTTTGGACCGCAGCGTGTCATGTATGTGCTGGCTTTGGACCGCAGCGTGTCATGTATGTGCTGCCTTCGGACCGCAGCGTGTCATGTATGTGCTGGCTTTGGACCGCAGCGTCTTCCCATGCCTCTCATTTGATTTCATTGGATACTTCAGCATCTCCCATCAACTAATCAACTAAGCATTCGACTAATCTATAGATTAATGAGTTGACTGATTTTTTCCAAATTTGTCTGATCCAATCAACCAACCAACCAACCAACCAACCAACCAACCAACCAAACGATCAAACCTGCAAACCTGTCGAAATGTAAATTCCCGTACGCATTAAAAAAGACGGGAAAAAAAAAAAAAAAAAGATACGCCACAAACTGCTAACAACAAAAGTGAAAAACTTTTTCTGCGCATTCACAGCCCTTTATGAGCAACCCTGCGGACCCCTTCCAACCCTGCGGGCCCTTCCAACCCTGCGGACCCCTTCCAACCCTGCGGGCCCTTCCAACCCTGCGGGCCCTTCCAACCCTGCGGGCCCTTCCAACCCTGCGGCCCCCTTCCAACCCTGCGGGCCCTTCCAACCCTGCGGCCCCTTCCAACCCTGCGGACCCTTCCAACCCTGCGGGCCCTTCCAACCCTGACGGCTCTCACACCTCCTCCTTCTGCAGGCGCTCCTGAGCGCAGGGCGCCACAATACCCAAATGAGCATCAATTACCCTCCGAACACAGATAAAACCACACACACACACACAGATACACACAGATGAAACCACACACACACACACACACACACAGATGAAACCACACACACACACACACACACCACTTTGCACGGCAACTGGGCAGATTATTGCCAGAGACGCCACCTCCCCGCCACCGCCCTGCCCCCGGGTGTGACTGCCCCCCCCCCCCCCCCCCCCTCCCCCCTCCCCTCTGTGCATAGAGACTCCTGCTGGGAGATAATTACTGGTGTGATCATTATAATTACGATGCGACTCGTGTCTTTTTCCCATAAAGGACGCGTTTCCCACCGCACTGCGCCGAGCCGTATTGGTGTCACGCAGCGCATCAAAACCCCAGCCTGCCACGGAACAAGAAGATGATGTGATTACTGTCATCCCGCCTCAACAGCAGGCTGACAGACAAAGAGCTAATGTGTGTGTGTGTGTGTGTGTGTGTGTGTGTGTGTGTGTGTTGAGCTGAGCGCAGTGCCTTGCCCATTACATCTTCAGAAGGGCCACACTGTTCTCCTAATGACAGTTTGCTACATTAACTGATAATGGAAAAATCAGCCAGTGAAGCGTAAAACCGAAGCTGCGTAAAAGACACCGCAGATAAGAAAGTTTCCATTTAGAAAGACCATTATCAGGCTGACCATCAGGGAACAAAGGACTGGTTTGTGTTTCTGCAAAGGGCTGGTAAGCGTCACAAGATCGGGTCTGGTGTAGCCTACTAATAGCTATAATAACTAGGAGGGGTCTGCTGTAGCTTACTAATAACTATAATAACAAGGAGGGGTCTGGTGTAGCCTACTAATAGCTATAATAACTAGGAGGTGAATGGAAGAGAATGGCCAAGTGCATACCATCATATTGTTGGTATTGAGTGTTTAAAAGTGGAGTCTGCGGGACCAATAATCAATAATAAAGTAATTATGGAGTAATAATTGCTACAAAACACCTGAAACGCATAACCAACATGGACAGAATGCATAGGAGGCCATCAGCTCGGACTTTGAATCATTTCCTCAGCATTACATCATCAGGGTACATTATTACCTCCTCAGGGTACATCTAGAAGCATCTCTACTTCTTGACAACCAAAACTGCAAACTGCAGCTTGAACACTATCAGCTGTGTGCAAAAAAAATATGAAAACACCTGAACTTCAGTTTTTAAAAGTCTGAAGCACTGAAGGATCGATGGGAAGCGGCACAGCATGCCCAGCATTTCAGCTTTTAGAGTTACAGCTCCCCCTGCTGGCAGATGTAAAACATGACACCATGACAAACAGCACACCTGTGGCCCGCTGTGTGTTCCCAGTTAATGTCATAACCATATTCACAAGGACACACACATACAACAAAACGTTAGGCCAAATGGGAAGACTTTGCTATCCACTGAGGAAAACAAAGTTACTGATAAACACACGTGCTTGGGTCTGTTTAAGGCTCATAGTCTCCTCAAAATATTAAAACACTTCACTTCACTTGCATCAACACAGAATACTAGAGAAAGTCTAAGAAGTCGAATTTGGGACATCAAATGACGCTAAATCTCCGGTAAATTACATCTGTAAGTTAGCATCTTCTACTAACGCCTAGCAGACTGACAGGCAGGTTTGTTTGTCTCCACAAACGTCTTTAGATCAGTTCATACATTTTCCCCTTTTGCAGATTATTCCTTGAACATTTGCTTAATTGAATTTCTAATAACAAATTTAGAGATAGCTATAAGGACGTACAAGTAATCGTCATTCACAGCAGCTTAAAGCAGCAATACGGAGTTCTGTTCCAAAACTAGTAAGCTAACTACCTAAAAGGCATGCAAACACCACCAACAGCCCAGCTGACAGTGATATGAGCTTGCCAACACACTAACGGCAATGTCATGCGTGTGAAAGCTTTTCTTCCATTTTTGCAGGGGGTTCCAGCCCGTTACACAGAACTACATAGGGCATATCTTTGATGGCTAGTGGGGAAGACACAGGTGTTTATCTGTCCTTCACATGACCATATGCTATCAAAATGAATTTGAGGATGGTACCAAAACTAGTTGCCTATAAAACCATACCTCAAAAAGTGTCCAATTATTGCATAGTGTTACTTTAAGGCAGAGTAAAAAATAAAAATACAATACATGTAGCGTTCGTCATTACTGGATAGTGGCTCAAAGACATTTACTCCACCTTTTGTCAAATGACAACAGTCTTTCTGTCTTGTTTTTCATATATTCAGACTTCGCAGACAGAAGTCAAGTTAGAAAGAGACAGTTGGGCCACCGTAAACACACATACAATATGAAACTGACAATTATGTACGGTGCAATGGGACCTACCAATGTTACAGTCAGATTAAGCAGTCTACCCTTGCTGTCGACAAAGTACACGCTGTCCTCGTACCAGGGGTCCAAGTGAAGGTAGTTGTACATGCCGAACGCACGCACATGATCCAAGGTGTACTGGCTGTCCTTCAGTTTTACCTCAGCAACAGCTGAAATGTGAAAGGACATTATAAGCCTTAGTGAAAAAAACAACAACAACAACAACTGAGTTTTTAAAAATGCATTGGTGCAGCTCAGACACGGATTATTTGACTGGTCGTCTAAAAGCAGCAATATGGAGTTCTGTTCCAAAACTAGTAGGCTAACTACCTAAAAGGCATGCAAAAACCTTGCAAACACCACAAACAGCCCAGCTGACACTGATAGAAGAAGCTTGCCAACACACTAACTGGTGTCTTTTGGCAGTATAGCTGGCAATGTCATGCGTGTGAAAGCTTTTCTTCCATTTTTGCAGGGTGTACCAGCCCGTTACACAGAACTACACAGGGCATATCCTGGATGGCTAGTGGGGAAGACACAGGTGTTTATCTGTCCTTCACATGACCATATGCTATCAAAATGAATTTGAGGATGGTACCAAAACTAGTTGCCTGTAAAACCATATCTCAAAAAGTGTCAAATTGTTGCATAGTGTTACTTTAAGTTAAACAGACTGGTTTAGGATGGGACATCAGCCTCATCAGCATGACAGTTCTGATCTAAGACGAGCTGACAAAAGCAGACAAGTATGTTGCTCTCATTGATGTGGTTAAGGGATAAATTGCATACCCCTTTGGTAAAAAATAAAATAATCTATAAGGCCACTATTGACCTATCCTATTCAAGTGACGGTGACAACCCATCCATTTTGCAGTAAGTAAAGTTAGTTAACAAATGTGCACTGTATTGCCATTCATTTGTTACAACGCAAACTTCTTGTGCACAACATGTCGGGTAAGGATTAATTTGCTAAGTTGTGTGGAGAGGTATACAATGATGCACAATGTCCCCTACAAGACAATGTAACTCAGATATGAAGTCAATAACTAGGGTTGGCTAACTTTAGCTAGCGACAGTGATTCATTCAGCCGTTTTTCTCTCACCTGCATCTAGCTCAATAGTATAAGTTGGGAGCGGATCCAAAGACAGCCTGTAACTTTCAAACTTGGGATCCAAAAGCTCTCTGTTAACCTTCAGTGAATAATTTGACGAGGCCATAGCTTTGGTGATGTACTCTAGGAAATCAAGCAAAGACAACTGGATGCTTAGACAGTGCAATTACACGTTGGAAAAAATCATGTTTCCTGTTTTACTCCCCCGGAATGTTTTTCTGTCGGATTTTTTAAAAGGCATTGTGGGAAATGTAGTGTGGGCGCAAGTTCACATCGCAGCATTGTGGTGAATTGTAAGGGATGATTTTAAATGTAGACTTGCCTAGAATGGTAGTGAAAAACATAATATCAAAAACCTTCGAAGTCATAGGTGTTTAGGATTAAAGTTACCGAGACAGTGACATCAGGTAAGGTAGATAAGGCTCAATTCCCCATAATTCAGCACTGCGCGGTTAGAATGTAAACAAATGTATGATTCGCATCGGACGACTAGGCTGTTGCACCTCTGCGGACCCTTACTACGGCAAGCGGGTAAATCACACGTTTCCACACATGTCAAATAGTTAGAGTGAGCATTCTTTACTTTCTCTATTTCATAGTGTATCAAGCCTTGATCGCTGATATAGTAAGTAATAAGTGAGTGGCGAAATGGTGCTTCAATGGAATTTGCTACGTGCTGTAGTTTACTTAACGTTAATAATTAGATTGTAAACAGTTAACAATCACACAATAATCAGACGTGTAACTTTTTGGTGGTCAAAGTGGCCACGGTAATAAGGCAAATCTTTTGTCTTACTAATGTTACTCTCTGCTCTCGTCTTTTGTCAGGTTTGACAGCATGAGCAAAGAAACACAAACGAGGACTTCTATAAATCAAAAGTTAGTCGAAATGGGTGAACGAGAGCGGTAAGTGATGTCTTGTCATCAATGCGGTGTGTAATAAAGCAAACCTGACTGTATTTCACAAGAAATATCGACGTTATTATTGCATTTGCTTGGGTACAGGTTGAAAGAGTTGCTAAGAGCCAAGCTGGTTGAGTGTGGCTGGAGGGATCAGCTGAAGGCACAATGCAAAGGTATGGACCTCTTTTCTACTGTTATACATTTGCATTACATTTAGTCATTTAGCAGACACTTTTATCCAAAGCCACGTACAAATAAGAGAACAATCAAGCTACAAGCAATAGATACCTAGTGTAACAATAAATACTACTTTACATAACAAATGAAAAAAGTGCAGGAATGAAAGTGCGAGTTAAGTACTAGTTAGAGGAGATAGCATTAGAGTAAGGATAAGGAGAGGTAGAGGAATAGAGAGGAAGGGAGAGGAAGTGCAAGTTAGGAAAAGAGGTGCTCTCTGAAGAGTTGGGAAAGGAGGTGCTCTCTGAAGAGTTGGGTCTTCAAGAGCTTCTTAAAGGTAGAGAGGGATGCTGCTCTGGTAGTGCTATGCATTAGGGGTGTGTATTGGCAAGAATCTGGCGATACAATATGTAGGGGGTTACAATTCAATGTATTGCGATACTTTAAACAAGGCGACATCTTGCTAATTTTAGGAAAACTGTCATAGTGTAAACACATCACCTTATGCATAAAATCTGAGTTAAAAAACGTAACTTTTTTTTATGCAGTCAAAACAGGGGGGTCTGCATTGGAATTCATCACATTTCCTGTAACGTCCAACATCATCACAACACAACACAAACACACAATGAACACACACACTCACCCACACACACACACACACAACACAAACACACAATGAACACACACACTCACCCACACACACACACACACAACACAAACACACAATGAACACAAAATGGCTTACTGTCAGCCCAAAGCGTTGCATGTATACTATTAATAAAAAATCGATACAGTGTTTTTTAGGGGTGGGAATCTCTTGGCACCTCACGATACGATTCGATTCCGATTCAGAGGTCAACGATTCGATTCTAAACCGATTCTCGATTCTAAACCGATTATCGATTCTAAACCGATAAAACGATTATCGATGCATCTCGATTTTTAAAACATTTGAGTTTGCTACCAGAGTCTCAAATCACTTCCTACTTTGTGTTTGATAATTAAAGAAAATCAACAGATCTATTTTTTTATTAGAGAAAAAGTGTGTCCTTGTCACAATTATGACTTTCTATGAACAATGCAATAATCGATGCAGCTTGCATTTCAACACAAAATGAATGTGTAAAAAATTATTATTATTTTTTTTTTTTTTTATTTAAAAAAAAAAATCGATTATGAACTTTTCTGAATCGAGACAGAATCGTTCTAGAGAGAATCGAGAGAAATCGAAAAATCGATTTTTTCCCCCACCCCTAGTGTTTTTTGAGAAAAGATACAGTAGGCTATCACAAAACATAATATCGCGATACTCAAGTGTATAAATATTTTGTTACACCCTAATAGTTATAGTTATTGTTTAAGTATTGAGCAGAAACATTTGTTCAAAGAGTGATACACTCTTTTCATTATACACTGAATACAACTACACATCACACTGATATTATTCAGTTAGTTTAATATCATTGGTACCTGAACTGAAAGTTCAAATGAAAGATTTGTGAACCCTTTTGTCCTCAAGAGCTTAATAGTTCTTAATGATCTTCAAATCTGGTTTTATAGCTACATCGCTTGAACGAGCTTCAGGTTATTATTGTGAAATGATTCTTTATTGGACCTCCACTCGTCCAATATTATCACCAGTGTCTTGCTGGGCTTGTTTTGTATAGGACTTGTGTAAATGAGGGTGACAGTGGTACAGGAGGTAGAGAAGTCGTTTAGCAATCAGAAGGTTGCTAGTTCAATTCCCTGTCAAAGCGTCCTTGAGCAAGACACTGAACCCCTAATTGCTCCTGATGTGCAGTGTGCCATCAGTGTAATGTAAAATGTGTCTACATCCTTGTAAGTCGCTTTGGATAAAATAGTCTGCTAAATAACTAAATGTAAATGTAAATGCTTGTGGTTCAGCATTCTGCTTGAATACTCTTAAATTGTTTTTTTCCTCTGCAGATGTATCAGAGATAAGGGGTTGGAACACGTGACAGTTGAGGATCTGGTGACAGAAATCACGCCCAAAGGAAGAGGTACTTTAACAATAGTCTGACATTCAAAAAGCATCCGAATTACAAGAAGGTCATATCTTAGAAAAGTAGACATTGTTCTGTCAGCCATGTCCCAATGTGTGTTTAAGGCCCTTTCATTATCGGGTAATTAACCTGTAGGCTCTATCTGTGTAACATTCTTTCCAACAGTACATGTGCTGTAAATAGGCTGTGAAGGTATGCAGTTGGACATGTGAGAGCTGAAACAGAAAATAATCTTTCAAACGATGAAACATTGAAAGGGTTCTTGGTACGGGGGGGATTGTTGAAGTTCACAACTCTAGCTCCGTCTCATGACATCACACTCATACTTCTAACCCTTCAGATAGTCTCCAGAGACATGATAGCCCTTGTTGGTCATGCTCGAGTCTGACTGTGATGCCATCTTGCCATGATAGCCTTGTTGGTCATGCTCGAGTCTGACTGTGGTGCCATCTTGCCATGATAGCCCGTGTTGGTCTTGCTCGAGTCTGACTGTGATGCCATCTTGTGTCCACAGCGCTGGTGCCTGACAGTGTCAAGAAAGAACTCCTGCAGAGAATACGGGCTTTTCTGGCGCAGCATTCCACCTTGTAGATGAGACCCTGTAGTGTTGTAAATGAGTCGGTCCCTGTAGTGTTGTAATGTGATGTACGTAGCTTTGGATGTACAAAGACCTACAACTTTTTTTATAACCATGTAACTTTTTAATTGATTTAGTTTTGTAAAAAATGTATTGTTGTTACAGAGTGTTTTTTGTTTTTTTTGCCCGAAGTAATTTTATTATAAAATAGCTTGTATATGTGTTTTTAGAACCTGAATACATCTTGTTTTTTCCCAGATATGACAAAAATAATGATAGTAACAAATAATATCAGTTCAGAACAAAGTCATTTCTTAATGCCAGAGTTTAAATCACTTTTAGAACAGCGATGTAACCAGAAACCGAGGCAACATGAGAATGTAGACAAGAAGTAGCCATGACAACAACACAGTCATAATAAAGGATGCCATTCACTCCCTCATACACTAGTAATAGAAGCAGTGTATTGCCATTGTCTGGACTTAACTGGGGACAAATATGAGAATTATACATACTTTTATTTTAATTATTATTATTATTATTATTATTTAATATCAGGTTCTTTGTTCTTGTAATCAACTTCATCATCAGCTGCCATCACCAGGGATTGACGTGCTTGAGAACATCAAAGGCATCTGTCCACACAAATACCACCGCAGCAGTTATGTGGTTGGACTGTACGTGCCATGGCTTCCTCAGACCATTCAGCTCACAAACAATAACATGTTTGACAAGCCTTTTAATGTTTGTCAGGCAGAACAAGATGACGCCAGGGTTCTTGCCTCTAATTCTGGGCTCATTCTTACTCAACCAGAGACCTAAATCATTTTATGATTTTATGAGTTTTGTCAGTTTTACAAACATTGTTTGCTTCACTCTTTTAACATGTCAGTTTAAAAAGTAGGTAAGATGCTTTTACAGAGACACGTTACCGCCACAATAATTCATTTTATTTAACAAAACACCCCCGTTGTTCATAAACAACCATGAGCTTTGCCTTCCCATTGGTTTAACCCCTACTGTAGAAAAGAGATTAGACTAGCTGAATATTGATTTTCTAGAACAACAATACATTTTTCAGAGGGATGTAAGAACAGAAAAACTAATCTACTACTATCCTTTAGTGTTTACATTTTTTTAATGTATTTTGTAGTTAGTGCACCGAAAAAGCTTTTAAGGGTCAAAGCTTCTGGCCCACACAAATTCCATCATGAATTTATAGTTCACATTAGTGTTTAAGTTTTTATTTTATTTTATAGTACTTTTTAAATTATTTTACAGTTTACAGTGTTTCCACACATCACACACAGGTATGTCACTTAAAAAAAAAAATGTAGATTTTCAGGTCTGTAATGCTGTGGCCATTTTAACTATGCAACCGCACTTTGTCATGTGACATGACAGGTCATCTGCACTGACTTCCTGCCCGCTGTCATCTGATGACATCACAGTGCAAGGTCGCCCTTCCACTTCAAATTCTCAGGACATCATATTGACTTGTTAAGCCTTAACCCATTAGGGCCCATTTCACTCTTTATGGCTTTAAAAAAAAGTCAACCATTGTTATTTAGAAGGTCACGACAATTCCAGAAGCTGATGAATTCTCAACTGACGTCTCAACAAACAGGCTCCTCTCGGCGACTGACAGAGGGTCTGAATGAACCTATCTGGGGCGCCCACAAAACACCAGAAGGTTTTAAAAAACCTATCAAAGCTTCTCCAGCTTGCAATTTCAAATGACTGAAATGTTATTAAGAAATGACTGTTGAGGAAGTCAAGACGAGATCTTGAGGACCAAGAACACTTTCAAATAAAACCGCAAGTCCACTCGGCAGAAAGGCCAACCAACGCCTCGTCCGACTCAAAAGACCTGCAGGAAGATTGATCTGCACCATTCCACCATTGATCTGCCAGTGATACTGGGTGAAAAAAACATAAATCAACAATGAAAATCAGTCAAATCAAATACAAAAAACAAAAAATCATTTGAAACCTGGTGTTAGTCGAAGGAGCGTTACTAAGGGCGTTACTAAGGGCTGACTCAGTAGGGTGCCCAAACACAATTACTGTTACACTTTTATCTGTTTTGTAACTTAGGAAGTTCCACAGTAATAACATTTTAAGAAAGCCTTGTTGTTTAATGTTTCTTTGCTGCAGGGATTGTATTTACTTCTTTCACTCTTTCACAACGAAAGCTGTCATTTCCACACAGGTGCCCAAACATTTGCATACAACTGCATAACTTGCAATAAATGTACGGTGCAACTCTAACTGGTTCATGTAGGGGCAGAGTTACAGGGTTACTCTGACTGGTTCATGTAGGGGCAGAGTTACAGGGTTACTCTAACTGGTTCCTGGAGCAGAGTTACAGGGTTACTCTAACTGGTTCCTGTAGCAGAGTTACAGGGTTACTCTAACTTTGGGGGGTTCTAACTGGTCCTAAGCCAAGAGTTACAGGGTTACTCTAACTGGTTCCTGTAGCAGAGTTACAGGGTTACTCTAACTGGTTCCTGTAGCAGAGTTACAGGGTTACTCTAACTGGTTCCTGTAGCAGAGTTACAGGGTTACTCTAACTGGTTCATGTAGGGGCAGAGTTACAGGGTTACTCTAACTGGTTCCTGTAGCAGAGTTACAGGGTTACTCTAACTGGTTCCTGTAGCAGAGTTACAGGGTTACTCTAACTGGTTCATGTAGGGGCAGGGTGACACATGGGTATAGAGGGCCGAGAAGAGGGAACCCTGTTCACAGCTCCCCATACTCTTGATCAGAGCCAAGCCATAGCTACTGCTGAGTCAGGTAGAGGCTATAGATATGTACATTGAGGTGTTCCACAGATATATGAGAAATATACATTGAGGTGTTCCACAGATATATGAGATATATAAATTGAGGTGTTCCACAGATATATGACATATACCTAAATTTACCTAAATTTCCTTCGGGATTAATAAAGTATCCATCTATCTATCTATCTATCTATATACATTGAGGTGTTCCACAGATATATGAGATATATACATTGTGCAATATACAATGATACACATAGTGTACAGTAACATCATTTCAGCAGTGTCATACAATACAATTCAAATAAATACAAAGGTCAATTCAAATTTCAGAAATGAATCGTTATTATTGGCTTAAATTAAAAACTAAGAGACATTCATCTTCTTCTTCCTCAAGGTGAAGAGCATGTCAACACGTGCGACAGCATGATTTGGCTAAAAATGCGCTGCTACACTACTGAACAGTCTAAAAATAGCCCCCACCAGTCATGGTTTTACATCACACCGCGACTTATCTCGCATGCATTGCACGTGAAAGAACTTGCTTGTCCGGATGCATTCTGATCTCTTTGCAAACCTGCCTTTTTGAAGTCATTGAGGTGTCACATGAAGAACTTGCTGTCGCCCCCTGAACAATGGCAACACGATATGAGGGAGGACCTGGCATTGACGTGACCATGAAATTACCTCCAGGGTCGCTGCTAATGCCTGATGCAAAACAACAGATTCCCCTGCTTTCCCTAGTGGGAGTGGAAATAGCGTGCTAATGGCATTGTGTACTGTACAATACAAGCAGCAGTAGCTAGTAGCAAGCCTTTGACGATGTTATAGGATACAATTCCAACACTGGCTGCAAAATCACCTGTTTTAGTTTATTGGGGTTTTTACTGTCTTCAATTTTGATGTCTTCAAACATTCTAGTTATTTTTTTTGTATTGTATTGGAGTCACCTGTTGTTTGGAACCACCTGATGAACATGTAAATCAGTGTGTTATAAATAAGCTATATTTGCCTACAGTGCTGTGTAGGATTCTGAAAACAAATGTTTGTTTTGCGAGGTTTCACTCTTTGGTTCAATACGTTGAATGTTGGTAGTGTGAGCTGAGCTGGGGTGCCGTCTGTGGCACCGTCAAAGATATGTATCATTCCTGAATCAGGTATGACGTCGACGCAGAGATAAGAAATTGAGTCTTTGATCTCTGTGACTGTTTTTGTTTTTTTGACAAGCTAATAGCTGCCCATTCATGCCAGGTGGGCCAGTTAGTGATTGCAAAAGTGTCCACGGAGTTCTTGCGTCCTATAGACCACACCTGCACCTGCGAGCATATTTCTCATGGCGCCTCCTCTTTGGTACCTGGTATTTAAACTTGAAACTTTTGAAATCTCCGTTGTCAAATTGAACTCGTTCTGACAGTAACGTCGTCTAAGCCAGGTAGAGTATATTTTAAAGTATTGCCAGCCAATTGAGAGAGAAACATGAACTGATATGAACTGATTCATTTTTGTTGATTAATATTGTATAATGCTCAACGATGTAAGATTGTTTACTGTCTCATGAGCACTTTTGACTTTTCGATTATTTCATTATAGAGATAAACTTTTAGGAGAGTTAATTTAGCCCTAATTGTAGAATTACCACCAACTAACCCTACAACAATTGCTGAACTAATGTTGCACTTGCTGAATCCGTGTTGCACTAATATCATATGTCAGTAAACACTTACCAAATGCTAACGCATATGTACTTCCATATCTTTGAATATGATTTCTGAATGTATCCACAAACCGTTTAATAGGTTTATAATGAGTAGAAAACGTTCTGTCTTTGCCAGTGAAACGCGCGGTGATTGGCAGGGGGATTCGCTGCACATCATGACGCGCACACAGCGGCACGCGCTCCTGCCGTTAGTTTGTCTCTTCCTCTGGCATTCTGGTATGACGCTTTCATTTTCCTTTTTTTACGTCAAGAATAATAGAGAAAGACATATTTTTAATTAATTTACAAATTGTGACAATATTTGAAAAGCTACATCCAGGCCTCTATTCCATTTGCACATGTCTGTTTTATGTGTTAACATTAGACGCTCAGCGGGTGTTCAGAATTTCTCCACATGTTGGAAGCATTAACGGAGCAACAAGAATTACCATAGAAGGGGAAGGTAAGAGAGTTCAAAGTAGCTGAATTATCCACAGCAATGTGTCTTATGTTATGCTCCTGAGTTATTTGCCAACTGACTGAAAGAACTGAACATTTTTAATTTTGCATGTTGAATATTTTATGTTAAAAATTACCATAGGTTAATGACAAATACAAAACCATCAAACAAGTGCTTAACATACACGTCATATCAATATAAAGGTGATTTTGGCAGTCTGTTTTGATATCAAATATAAAGTACTTTTTCTGCCCAAATTACCCTATATATATTAAGAGCAATAATGTAGTTTGGCAAGGATGGAGATAACCTGGCTACATGAATGCCCGATAGGTTTTGCTCAGGAAAATCAGTTTTCCCTGAACCCGGATGATGCCGACTTTGGAAACAGTGTGACTCTGGTGTCTAAGACCAGGTCCATCCCGTGCGACGTGGAGAGAGACTCCACTCATGCCAACCAGATATTATGCTACACAAGGTATGACCATGAGAAATACTTCACCACAGAATGAAGTTAACTTGTCCCCGAATGCTTCATTGCTAAATCATTGAGGGTTCTAAAAGGCCATTCCATCATCTATGATTCTTGGGGTAAATTAATCAATGAACAAATCAGAATAAAAACAATAAGTCTAGTGACTGATTAGTTTGCGTTGAGACCGTAAATCACAGCAATATATTACCTCTGTTTATTTACTGTTTATTTATTAATTAACTTCATGACACGGATGTATGTACTGTTAGCACTGAATAGGGAGGGAATCAGATCCATTCCGTAGCGTAGATTCGTACTCCTATGGAAAAAACTATTTTTGAAAATGTTTTGAAAATGTTTTTCAAGACATTTAGCTGACAAAGTGCACAACTCATTTTAAACAATTAAAACGTTACTTGTTTCGAAAATCACCTACAAACATCCAAACACACAAATTAAAAGTGAGTGAAATTGCCCCCCCCCCCTCCCCTCAGAGCCATGCCCCATGACAGCTACTACATCCGGGTGAGTGTGGATGGAGAGCCCATTCCCAACCGTCGAATGTGCAACGGCTGGTACACCCACTACATCTGCAGCTTCTATGTGAGTCAAAGCAAGCCCACATGTGCAGCAGTTACATCATTTGTAGTTTTAAAAATGACATAGCTTTCCGTCTGTCTTTTTGTGTGCATGTTTTGTCCACCAATAGACTTGTCAAACGTGCTCATGACAGTGTGTCTTCAGTGTGCAGCTTTCACATGCTTCTCATCGTCAGGGAAACATTGTTGCTTTGGTTACGCTCTGACATGGTGGACGAGAAACCGTCAGTGAGCACAGTCCTGTTTTGAGAGACCAGAGAAGTCAGCGTGTCGCACACGAGTAACATGTCAACCATTTTGTGTCGCACAACAGTAACATGTCAACCATTTTGTGCCTAACTTCACAGCCCCGCTGGTACCGCACCCCCACAGTCCAAGCACTCAGTCAAGCACAGGGTTGCCAGGTACAGACCCCCATTAATAATTACATCATCTTAATATGTGTTGGCAGTCATCCCACAATGAAATAGCCTTACGCTATTCTTTACTAATGCTACTTTGGTTTTATGTATGTGATTGCTTGGCAACCAACAGGTTCCTTGATTTCAATGAGGGGGAGGACATTCACGGATGTCTATGGGAGCAACACTGCCACCAGCTCCAATGGCCTCAATGTCAGGTTCCTAAGGTAAGAAGAACCACAATAGTAAGAATGAGATGTACAGTACCAGTCAAAAGTTTGGACACACCTTTTCATTTTTTGGAGAAGTTTTTTCTTTACTTTTATTATTTTCTACATTGTAGATTAATACTGAAGACATTTAAACTACGAAAGAACACATGGAATGATGTACTAAACAAAAAAAAGTGTTATATCTACCATGTAGAAAATAATAAAAATTAGAAGGTGTGTCCAAACTTTTGACTGGTACTGTATGTGTGTGGAATATTTCATGCAAGGATGCAGCTTAAAGTAACACTATGCAACAATGCCAGGTTCCTAAGGTAAGAAGAACCATACTAGTAAGAACAAGGTGCATATGGGGCGACAGTGGTACAGGAGGTAGAGAAGTCGTTTAGTAATCAGAAGGTTGTTGATTCAATTCCCTGTCGAAGCGCCCTTGAGCAAGACACTGAACCCCTAATTGCTCCTGATGTGCAGTGTGCCATCAGTGTAAATGTAAAAATGTGTATACATCCTTGTAAGTCGCTTTGGATAAAAGTGTCTGCTAAATGATTAAATGAATGTGTGTGGAATATGTCATGCAAGGACGCAGCTTAAAGTAACAATTTGACACTTTTTGAGGTATGGTTTTATAGGCAACTAGTTTTGGTACCATCCTCAAATTAATTTTGATAGCATATGGTCATGTGAAGGACAGATAAACACCTGTGTCTTCCCCACTAGCCATCCAGGATATGCACTATGTAGTTCTGTGTTTCCTGGCTGGAAAACCCTGCAAAAATGGAAGAAAATCTTTCACAGCATGATATTGCCAGCTATACTGCCAAAAGACACCAGTTAGTGTCTTGGCAAGCTTATATCAGTGTCAACTGGGCTGTTGGTAGTGATTGAAAGGCTTTTCCATGCCTTTTAGGTAGTTAGCTTGCTAGTTTTGGAACAGAACTCCTTATTGCTGCTTTAAAGCGCTTAAATGACCATATTGTGTTGTTAACAGGTTTATCATATGGCCATATTGTGTTGTTAACAGGTTTATCATATGACCATATTGTGTTGTTATCAGGTTTATCATATGACCATATTGTGTTGTTAACAGGTTTATCATATGACCATATTGTGTTGTTAACAGGATTGTCATATGACCATATTGTGTTGTTAACAGGTTTATCATATGACCATATTGTGTTGTTAACAGGTTTATCATATGATCATATTGTGTTGTTATCAGGTTTATCATATGGCCATATTGTGTTGTTTACAGGTTTATTATATGACCATATTGTGTTCTTCTGAGGTTTATCATATGACCATATTGTGTTGTTAACAGGTTTATCATATGATCATATTGTGTTGTTATCAGGTTTATCATATGACCATATTGTGTTGTTATCAGGTTTATCATATGGCCATATTGTGTTGTTATTTGGTTTATTATATGGCCATATTGTGTTGTTAACAGGTTTATCATATGACCATCTTGTGTTGTTATCAGGTTTATTATATGGCCATATTGTGTTGTTATCAGGTTTATTATATGGCCATATTGTGTTGTTATTTGGTTTATCATATGGCCATATTGTGTTGTTTACAGGTTTATCATATGGCCATATTGTATTGTTCTCACAGGGCCTACATGGGAGGGATGCCCTGCGACCTTCTGAAGCCCAACTCTGATGAGCTGTGAGTCTGTTTCAGACATGTATCTTCTTCTGCTGTTGGGAGACGGTCTCATGCGTAGAGATTTAACCTGTTAGAGTTTCACAAAAAGGGTCTGATAAATGTTTCCATCTACAGGACAGAATTAAGGGGGGAAAAAGCTGCAATATTCTTAATGAATATCATGGTTGCTAGTTATTCAGTATGCCACTTATTAATGAAGGTAAATTAATACTCAGAACACTAAATATATAATATAAGAATTTCTTGAATCATAAAGGGTTAAACTCGCTGTGCTATACTCTGTGTTCTACTACTTAAGGAAAAGTAGAAAGCCCTTGGTTTGCTAACATCTGTTTTGCCAATGCATCTGCCATGCTGTCTTCCTCAGGTACGGCCTGAAGCTGGACTCGGAGACGAGTTGGTCGGGGAAGATGAATTGTACCATGACTGGAACATATGTCGGTAATAAACTCTAATTAGTTTAAGACAACAACTAACAAAACAAAACTAATAAATGACCCAGTTGAATTGCATGACGCATTGCTTTGCAATGCATTTCTTAACTGTGACGTGAATAAAAGCCCAGTTGTACATAATATTACATTGCTAGCTTGACTTAAGTGTCATCAAGGCAATGCAAGACAACACAAAACAGTAACCGTGTCATCATGAACCACATTCATAATCCAATACCTCACCTCACTTAACCCCATTTGATCCTTCTTAGGGCATCATAACCTGAGTTACATTCTGGACAGTGAATTCGGAAGGTATAGTTACATTTATGACTTTTCCTGTAAAAGTAGTTTTTTTTTAAATTATTTACTCACACAATACATGAGGAGTTTACCGTCGGTATTTGAGTTCAACATTTACTTATTTGTCATTATGACCATGCGCATCTCAATTTATATACAGTGTTAGGAATAACAGTTTTAACATTTATTGTTATCAGTTGAATTTAAATGTAATTACTGAACTACTTTAGCTGACATGTTACTGTGTTCTTTCCATGTCAGGAGTTTGCCTGAGGATAAAGTCTACTTCGTCTCAGGGTTGAACAAGCTCTCCATGTTTCAGACGTATGCAGGTATGTGCTAAAACAAACGCAAGCACAAACAAACACAAGCACAAACAAACACAAGCACAAACAAACACAAGCACACATTTTCAAAACCATTCGTAATTAGTCTGTTGAATTACCCATTGTGACTGCTACAGGGGAAATCATGTTTTTCACGTGTATACACACTTTTATAAATTGCCTAAGTTGCAGTAAAGTA
>NC_045170.1:2240995-2265995 GCF_900700415.2 Clupea harengus | reverse complement strand
CTTTCTTAAACTTCTTAGACCGTTGCACTGTTGCACTGTTTGTTTGTTTGTATTGTATTGTGTTGTAATGTATATTTTGTGTAAGCACACTGAGAGTCACTTTACCAAGTCAAATTCCTTGTTTGTGCAAACTTACTTGGCCAATAAAACCTGATTCTGATTCTGATTCTGAACAATGCCCTCTGTAAAGTTGTCTCTGTCTCGTGTTCTCAGGAGCTCATTGCATTCAGATCCGGCACCACCAACAACTTCTTCTCCTCAGGCTCCCAGTCCTCCTCTGTCATGCATCTGGAGAAGGGCAAGGCGTAAGTGGCTCACTTCTCACCCCTTGAATACAGAGGTTTACCTTTCTTATTTTGTATTCAGAGTTATCACTGGAAAAGGTCACTATATAGAGTATAAGTCACTATGTAGAGTATAACGTTGCTATATACAGTATATAAAGTCTGTATATACAGACACAAACACGATCTTAAACTGCTAAATTATTGACTAGTGTCCGAATCGCAGCCACCATTACTAACATCATTCGATGTAGGGACATTGTATTGTCAAAATGTTTCTAGAATTGTGTGTGTGTGTGTGTGTGTGTGTGTGTGTGTGTGTGTGTGTGTGTGTGTGTGTGTGTGTGTGTGTGTGTGTGTGTGTGTGTGTGTTGCAGATACTACCTGGATGCCCTCCTCCAGGACTGGGGCGGCCCCGGCTGGGTCCAGGTCGGAGTCTATAAATGGAAGAGCCCCTTCACCCACGATCAGGCCCAAGAAGCCGTGAACGAGAAACAGATTCTCTACGCTAGATACAGTGTCTTAGAGGAAAAGCAGGTTGGTGAACTAAACACAGATATGATGTCATAGAGCAGAAACACAGATATGATGTCATAGAGCGATGTTTTGGGCAGCCCGGTGGCTCAGTGGTTAGCACTGTCGCCTCACAGCAAGAAGGCCCTAGGTTCGAATCCTGGTCGTTCCAGGTCGTTCCAGGTCCTTTCTGTGTGGAGTTTGCATGTTCTCCCCGTGCCTGCGTGGGTTTACTCCGGGTACTCCAGCTTCCCCCACCATCATAAAGACATGCATTGCATCGTATGAATATGAATGAATGTTGGTGGTGGTCGGCTGATTGACCACCACCGGTATGACTGTGTCTGAATGATTACTGGACTCTGTAAAGCGACTTCGGGTATTTAGAGAAGCGCTATATAAGATTGAATTGATTGATTGATTGATAGAGCAGAAGCAGGTTGGTGAACTAAACACAGATATGATGTCATAGAGAAGAAGCAGGTTGGTGAACTAAACACAGATATGATGTCATAGAGAAGAAGCAGGTTGGTGAACTAAACACAGATATGATGTCATAGAGGAGAAGCAGGTTGTTGAACTAAACACAGATACGATGTCTTACGGTGCAAACCCATGACAGCGACGCGATACCCTTCCATCGCTTTGAGTGGGCGTGTTTTAGCGTGTGGAAATAGCATTTTCAAACTGTCAGAGACGACACCAAACAATCTGATTGGCCGCTGCCGGGAAAATCGCTCCTCATTTGCATAGGATTCAACATTTTCCAACTTTTATCGGTCGCGTCGCCCCAAAACGGTGGTCTACGTCACAATGGATTGGCTCCCGTTGAAATGCATGGGATTAGAATATCGCGTCGCTCGTAACGGTGTCATGGGTTTGCACCGTTAGAGCAGAAGCAGGTTGGTGAACTAAACACAGATATGATGTCATAGAGAAGAAGCAGGTTGGTGCCCTAAACACAGATATGATGTCTTAGAGCAGAAGCAGGTTGGTGAACTAAACACAGATTTGATGTGTTGTTCCAGGTGTTGACCTACTCTTGTGTTGTTCCAGGTGTTGACCTACAGTACTCTTGTGTTGTCCAGGTGTGATGTCCAGGTGTTGACCTACAGTACTCTTGTGTTCTCCAGGTGTTGACCAGGTGTTGTCCCACTCTTGTGTTGTCCAGGTGTGATGTCCAGGTGTTGACCTACAGTACTCTTGTGTTGTTCCAGGTGTGTTGTCCAGGTGTTGACCCACTCTTGTGTTGTTTCAGGTGTTGCGTTTCGATGGCTGGGGCTCAGTGAGGACTCCAGTGAAGGAGGTGCAACAGGTGACTGTGAGCAGTGAGTGCTTCTCTCGAGGGACCTGTGCGTTCACCTTCTACACCTTGTCTTATGGAGAACACCAGACAGGTAAACGACCACCGTTAGTGTTAAACTGCTCTACCTGAGTAACTACCATATTATACGACCACCGTTAGTGTTAAACTGCTCTACCTGAGTAACTACCACACCTTATTATACGACCACCGTTAGTGTTAAACTGCTCTACCTGAGTAACTACCTTATTATACGACCACCGTTAGTGTTAAACTGCTTTACCTGAGTAACTACCTTATTATACGACCACCGTTAGTGTTAAACTGCTTTACCTGAGTAACTACCACACCTTATTATACGACCACCGTTAGTGTTAAACTGCTCTACCTGAGTAACTACCTTATTATACGACCACCGTTAGTGTTAAACTGCTTTACCTGAGTAACTACCTTATTATACGACCACCGTTAGTGTTAAACTTCTCTACCTGAGTAACTACCTTATTATACGACCACCGTTAGTGTTAAACTTCTCTACCTGAGTAACTACCATATTATACGAGCACCGTTAGTGTTAAACTTCTCTACCTGAGTAACTACCTTATTATACGACCACCGTTAGTGTTAAACTGCTCTACCTCAGTAACTACCACACCTTATTATACGACCACCGTTAGTGTTAAACTGCTTTACCTGAGTAACTACCTTATTATACGACCACCGTTAGTGTTAAACTGCTTTACCTGAGTAACTACCACACCTTATTATACGACCACCGTTAGTGTTAAACTGCTTTACCTGAGTAACTACCTTATTATACGACCACCGTTAGTGTTAAACTGCTTTACCTGAGTAACTACCTTATTATACGACCACCGTTAGTGTTAAACTGCTTTACCTGAGTAACTACCACACCTTATTATACGACCACCGTTAGTGTTAAACTGCTTTACCTGAGTAACTACCTTATTATACGACCACCGTTAGTGTTAAACTGCTTTACCTGAGTAACTATCACACCTTACTATACGTCTCCTCAGAATTTTCCAAAACGTTACGATGATTTGAATGGGCCACACCAACGTTTGTAGGTCTGATATTTCTATTTATGTTGTTTACATCCTTTAACGTAACAGTGAGTCATTGTAACTTGAAATCAGCAAGTAATGGGATGATACGCAACACCTAAAATTGTATTTGGGTGAAGAACAATTTTTTTCTTAGCGGAAATCACGAAACGGTAACAAAATCATTAAAGAGAGGTATTTTGGAGGAATGTCTTCTATCGTTTTGGCAAGTATCTAACTATCGTATAATAAGCAGGATAATGTATAGTCCGCCAGTTAGGATCGGAAAATAACTCCCTTCAGGACGAAACAAAGCAGGTATATGCAACAAAGAACACATGGCTGGTAAAACCCCCTAAAAAAAAAAAAGAGACAACGTATCAATACAAAATGTCCGCCTGAGGTAGATAACCCTCAGGTACAAGAAAAGGCACAGAACTGAGATGCCTCATACCTATTCTTCCTATTACTGTGTAGCTATGGAGAACTCAGGACAGGTAAATAACCACTGTTACGGGGGTTGAATTGACTCATATCTATTATAGCTTAGCAGATTGCACAGAATAGTTACAAGCCCATTGTGAGGGTTGACACGCCCTGTTGTGGCACCCATTTTCGCTGACACATTGCTGAATGTTTAAAGGAAACAGCATAAATTTGCAACTTAAATGGGTGTAAGTATTGTCGCAGTATTGTCAACACAGTCAAGTCTAGTCTAAAGGGCTCATTCTAAAGCATTATGTGTGTATGCTGATGTTGTATTCGCTTTACAGGACCTGTTGCTGTGAGTGCGTCGGCAGATGATGTTGCCGCTGCTCTAAACGGCCTGTGGACGATTAAACCTGACTCGGTCACGGTGACCAAACAGGACCTCGGCACAGCAGCACAGTACACAGTGACCTTCGACTCCAGAAGAGGTAGGTCTCCCTCCACACTGATCCCATTTACTGACTTCAAGTTTAGTTTGTCAGTGTGAAGGTTGATCTACGTAACTGACTTCAAGTCAAGATAGTCAGATCAAAGTCAGATCCAAGTTAGTGACTTCAAGTCTAGTTTGTCAGTGTGAAGGTAGATCTACGTAACTCACTTACGTAACTCACAGATAGTCAGATCAGATCAAAGTCAGATCCAAGTTAGTGAATTCAAGTCGATAGTCAGATCAAAGTCAGATCTGCATTACATAATTCAAGTCTAGTAAGTCAGTGTGAAGGCAAATCTACATTACTGACTTGAAGTCTACTTTGTCAGATCGCAAGCAAATCTATGTTAATATCCAAAAGTCTAGTTTATCAGATTGACGGTAGATCTATACATTATTGTCTTCAAGTCTAGTTTGTCAGAACAAAGTCAGAACTAAGTTACTGACTTCAAGTTTAATTTCACATATTGAAAATAGATCTCCATTTCAGACTTCAAGTCTAAATTGCCATACTGAGGGCAGTGTGTTGCCATAGAAACCTACTGTATCTATTTTCCTGCAGGTGATTTTGAAAGCCTCGACTCCTGGAGCATGGGGAGCGACCTGAATGTTTCAGTTACCGAGGTAACCAAAGGAGTGGCCAGCCTGGAGACGTTCACTGTGCTGTGGGGGGGAATCCCATCCAGCCCCATCCCATTCAACGCCACGGAGTCGGAGGTCTGTACACACCTCACACCAGAATATCACAGGCCATCAGTCATGTTCAGAATGCAGTTTAGAGATAGAATGTGCAAAGTGCACACGATATACATACAAAATATTTATGTAATAAATACTAAATGCTAATATGATACTAATAATAACAACAACAACCACAACAACAATAATAGTAATAATACCGTATATTCTAACACCAACTAAACTAATAAACTAATACCAATACTATTATATTAAATACTTAAATACTAACCCTATCCCGGATTATAAAACCATGAGCCCCCGGGCTTGGACGTGTAAAAGGCAGTTGGGCCTGGGCCCACTAGGCCCGTTCGGTAATCCATCCCTGCTTATTATGGACATGACTTTGAGAGCGACAAGCCTTTTAGTAAAAAAGATCAAGGGCAGCTCCATAGTTGAAGGACATTTTCCTTTTTATTTATAATGAAATGTTGTGTGTACTCCACCTCCTTTTATTTATGATGAAATGTTGTGTGTGTTGTGTGTACCCCACCTCCTTTTATTCATGATGAAATGTTGTGTGTACACCTCCTTCTTTTATTTATGATGAAATGTTGTGTGTGTTGTGTGTACCCCACCTCCTTTTATTCATGATGAAATGTTGTGTGTACACCTCCTTCTTTTATTTATGATGAAATGTTGTGTGTGTTGTGTGTACCCCACCTCCTTTTATTCATGATGAAATGTTGTGTGTACTCCTCCTCCTTCTTTTATTCATGATGAAATGTTGTGTGTGTTGTGTGTACCCCACCTCCTTTTATTCATGATGAAATGTTGTGTGTACTCCTCCTCCTTCTTTTATTCATGATGAAATGTTGTGTGTGTTGTGTGTACCCCACCTCCTTTTATTCATGATGAAATGTTGTGTGTACTCCACCTCCTTCTTTTATTCATGATGAAATGTTGTGTGTACTCCTCCTCCATTGTGCCCGTAGGTGCTGGGTGCCATAGTGGCGATGGTGAGCGCTGAGTGTCCTGCAGAGGTGCTGTCAATGGAGAGCTCAGCAGTCAAGTACCACAGAGACTACGAGGATGAAGATCATACTGGGGTGAGTCATACATATAAGTACCATAGAGACTACGAGGATGAAGGTCATACTGGGGTGAGTCATACATATAAGTACCATAGAGACTACGAGGATGAAGATCATACTGGGGTGAGTCATACATATAAGTACCATAGAGACTACGAGGATGAAGGTCATACTGGGGTGAGTCATACATATAACCACACTCAGAATAAAGGGATATTGGATCAGATTTAGTTATAGATAAGTTCATTAGGTGTCCATGGCTGGAAAAATGCATAGAAATTGAGAATGAAAAATAAATCTGTGAGACACATCATAGTAAGTATACCGTAGAGTTCAAATAGAGAGTATTTTTTATCTTCCAGGTCACACTGTTAGCCCCAATTTCTTATCAAGTCTACTGTACTTAAACAATTTATTTACAGTGCACTTAAAAAAATAAAGTTTTATGACATTACTACTAAATGTTAAGTATATTCTACTAAGTGTGATGACATTACTACAAGTTTCTAAGTATATTCTACCAATTTGTAGATATAGTCGAATGTGTGAATAACTTTAAGTGAAATGGCTTTAAATTACTGAGTTTTTTTTCACTTAAAGAATTTAAGTTTATGACATTACTACTAAATGTTAAGTATATTCTACTAAGTGTGATGACATTACTACAAGTTTCTAAGTATATTCTACCAATTTGTAGATATAGTCGAATGTGTGAATAACTTTAAGTGAAATGGCTTTAAATTACTGAGTTTTTTTCACTTAAAGAATTTAAGTTTATGACATTACTACTAAATGTTAAGTATATTCTACTAAGTGTGATGACATTACTAGACATTACTACAAAATTCTAAGTACTTTGTAGATATAGTCGAATGAGTAAACATAAGTGTTAACTTAAGTTAAGTGGCTTTCAATTACTGAGTTTTATTCACTTAAAGAATTTAAGTTTTATGATATTACTACCAAATGTTAAGTATATTCTACTAAGTGTGATGACATTACTAAAAAATTCTAAGTATATTCTACTACTTTGTAGATAAAGTCGAATGAGTGAATAACCTAAGTGTTAACTTAAGTTAAGCGGCTTTCAATTACTGAGTTTTAGTCATGACCAGAGTGCATTGTGGGAATGTGAATGCTCTTGACAGCTGAAAAGCATTAAGTAAATTAAGTCTGTAATTAATTTGGCAAAAAAACAAACTACAAATCAGCCGTGGTTAACCTAACGTGGTCACAACTTGAATGCGGAGCATGTTTAATTGAAACGCTCCTCTTGTTTTTTTTACAATGTTTTGGAAGTGCAAGTACTGTCCTCATAGCTGTGAAAAGAGAGCACAGCTATTTAAACATTATAGACTAAAATATGGAAGTTAAGCAAGAACAGAGCCTTTTCCATGTTTATATCAGGAATGTCTGTGTACGTTCAGGTTATGCTTAATTTGGGGAAATGCAAGCTGCCACAAGATGCAAGCTTGCGAGTAGGTGCTAACTGGTTGCAATAATAAAAAAAACGTTTATTTTTTTATTTATTTTTTACGTTTTTGTATTTTTGGTTTTCTAAAAAGTGTTGAAATAAAAGTGAAATAAAAAACTTGTCATTTTGAACTTGTCATTAAGTGCATTGAACTTACACCCTTAAGTGTAGTAATTATGCAAAGTGATTTTTTTAGCGATTTTATTTTAAGTGAAATCAACTTTGGAATTAAGTGCATTGAACTTAATGCTTTAAGTTTAATCACTATTCAAAGCAGTTGATATTGCAATAGATTTTAAGTTAAATGTACTCAAGTTTTCATTACACATTACTTGGATGTTTTTAAGGCAACCACTTTCCTCAATTTTTTTAAGTAAACTCAACTTATCTGGGCTTAGTGTATTGCAATAGATTTTAAGTTGAATCAACTTGGAATTTTAATGTTCATTGAACTTAATGCTTTAAGTGTAGTCACTATGCAAAGCAGTTGATATTGCAATAGATTTTAAGTTAAATGTACTCAAGTTTTCATTAGACATTACTCGATGTTTTTAAGGCAACCACTTTCCTCAAATTTTTTAAGTAAACTCAACTTATTGGGGCTTACAGTGCAGGATATGAAATCACAATCCCTACTTCATACTAGCCTGAGGTCAGTGCGGTAATAGGAAGCCCATCTCACCGTGTCACCATGTCACTATACTGGCCAAAACATGTCTCACAGACACTCTTAAAGCTCACGGTCTTAAAGCTCACGGTCTCATGTCTCACCCTCATCATGTGTGTGAGGTTAACAGACACTCTTAAAGCTCACGATGTCATGTGTGTGAGGTTAACAGACGCTCTTAAAGCTCACGATCTCATGTCTTAAAGCTCACGGCCTCATGTCTGACCTTCATCATGTGGGTGAGGTTAACAGACACTCTTAAAGCTCATGGTCTCATGTCTTAAAGCTCACGATCTCATGTCTTAAAGCTCAGGGTCTCATATGTGGTCTGTCTCTCTGGTTGTGCAGTTCTCTGGGGACCTGAACAGGAGAGGGACGCGCGTGCAGGACACTGATGCTTTCTGTGGTCGCTGGTCACTTATGAACCCTGAGATCCTCTTCCTGTCGACCGACACCAAGGAGTCTGGAGGGACCTATAAAGATGTGAACCTGCAGGCGCATGGCACGGTTAGGACACACTCCTTCATCTCGTCATTGTCTCACACTCCTGCTGTGTGTGTGTGTGTGTGTGTGTGTGTGTGTGTGTGTGTGTGTGTGTGTGTGTGTGTGTGCGTGTGTGCGTGTGCGTGTGTTTTGGAACATTGTCTCTCACTCCTGCTTCTCGTCATTGTCTCTCACTCCTGCTGTGTGTGTGTGTGTGTGTGTGTGTGTGTGTATGTGTGTGTGTGTGTGTGCGTGTGTGCGTGTGTGTGTGTTTTGGAACATTGTCTCTCACTCCTTCATCTCGCCATTGTCTCTCATTCAGTCAAGCAGTCAGTCAAATGTAGAATTCAAATAAGCAAAAACGAGTCAGTTGATTTCCTAAGACATGACTATATATATCCTATAATATTAAATACTATAAGTATCCCATAATTCCAATCTAGTCTTCTTCTTCCCCCTGCTCTGTCCTGGGCCTTGGCACTCAAACAGCACTCATGTGAAGGCAAGAGATGTTCAACATAAACATTCTCCCTGTCTCTCCACAGCTCTGCTTTGCCTACAGCGGAGGCCTGAAGAGAGAGGTGGGAGTGAAGTTCTCGTACAAAAACAGCGAGGGAGCCACAAAGACAGCCACAGCCCAGGTTCCCCTACCAGCTGACCAGGACTCAGGGTATGCTTGCATTCGGACTAGAACTCCGATACAGTTCTGATATACGAGATGTAATTGATGGACCATTGCTAAATGAGGCGACAGTGGTACAGGAGGTAGAGATAGTCGTTTAGTAATTAGAAGGTTGCTAGTTCGATTCCCTGTCGAAGCGTCCTTGAGCAAGACACTGAACCCCTAATTGCTCCTGATGTGCAGTGTGCCATCAGTGTAAATGTAAAAATTGTGTATACCTTGTAAGTCGCTTTGGATAAAAGTGTCTGCTAAATATAAATATAAATATGATATGACCAATCATTGTTTGTTTTTGACAGCTGGCACTACACGTGTGTTGACCTGATGAGCTCCCTGCAGACTGAGTACTTTGGCAGCAACTATTTGATGACGGAGCTGCACCTCTCCAAAGATGCAGAGGGAGAGGATTACTATGTGGATGCTGTTCATCTGGGGAAGAGTGCTACAGTGTTCGATAATTGTATGTTCTAACTCTTCTTCTTCTCCTTCCTCTTCCTCCTCCACTTCTTCTTCTTTCTCTTCCTATTCCTGTTCTTCTTATATACAGTACACTTTGTCAATTTTCAATATGAACTGAAAACCTGCCATTTGACATTTGACAGTCAAACTCATTCTGCATCTGTGTCTTTTCCTCCTCCACTTCTTCCTCTTCC
Organism: Clupea harengus; assembly: GCF_900700415.2. Classification (NCBI taxonomy): domain Eukaryota; kingdom Metazoa; phylum Chordata; class Actinopteri; order Clupeiformes; family Clupeidae; genus Clupea; species Clupea harengus. The sequence continues at coordinate 2,256,178 of NC_045170.1, read as the reverse complement.
TCTTCTTCTTCTTCTTCTTCTTCTTCTTCTTCTTCTTCGTCTTCTTCCTCATTCTGTTGCATCTGTGTCTTTTCCTCCTCCACTTCTTCCTCTTCCTCTTCCTCTTCTTCTTCTTCTTCTTCCTCATTCATTTGCATCTGTGTCTTTTCCTCCTCCACTTCTTCCTCTTCCTCTTCCTCCTCCACTTCTTCTTCTTCTTCTTCCTCATTCATTTGCATCTGTGTCTTTTCCTCCTCCACTTCTTCCTCTTCCTCTTCCTCCTCCACTTCTTCTTCTTCCTCTTCCTCTTCTACTTCCTCATCCTGTTGCATCTGTGTCTTCCAGCCGCCCTCCATAAAAGAAAGCCACCTGCTCTGGCGCAGTCGGGCCACATCATCGACAGCGTCAGTGTGGCCAAAACCACAGAGGGGTCAAGGGTCAGCTATGAGATCAGCGCCTCGCCCTTCAACTGTGCCTACGACCTCCCTCTGTTGGAGGTCGGCTTTCTGCAGGTGAGAAACACTAGTGCCAAAACCTGTACGCCTTGTGTGACGCCATTAGATAGTCTGTCTGTGGTATCAGAGGAGATGTGTGTGACATCATTAGATAGTCTGTCTGTGGGATCACAGGAGATGTGTGTGACGCCATTAGATAGTCTGTCTCTGGTATCAGAGGAGATGTGTGTGTGACGTCATTAGATAGTCTGTCTTTGGTATCAGAGGACATGTGACTGGCATCCTGTGAAGAGAATACTGAATGTCTGAGTTCAAATCATTTTGTAGACACGAAGGATGCCTGAATTAAAATGGAAGAAAGAGATCAACCTACTGTATACCCACTTGTTCTTTTTCTTTATGAACTGAAGGTTTATTTTGTGAATTTGAGTGTGCACCTCGACGTTGAATAATTTGGTATAAATCATTAAAATTTGGTGTGTGAGTCTCCTCCCAGAGTACGTCAAAATCACCATTTATTTTCACCGTTTGCTGTTTCTAACTGCATTGCTGCTTTAAGTTTGGCCCTCACAAGGCATTGGATCAGTTTAAAGTACTCTTGACACATTATTTGCTCCATCCATATATAGGCTTTTTTCCTCTAATAGTTGTCTGCTACATAGATGTTTACGGGGTTTGTTGATGTTTAGAGGGTTTGTTTACACAGCCTGTCAGTTACAGTGCTGTCTGTTTTGGCTTCGCAGAAACTCTTATGTCTGGATGAATAGTAATTGACAGTCCAGACTCATACATTACATTTACATTTAGTCATTTAGCAGACGCTTTTGTCCAAAGCGACGTACAGTACAAGGGAGAGAATAGTCAAGCTACGAGCAATAGAACCTGGTGTAACAATAAATACTACTTTACATAAGAAATATAACAAAAGAAGTGCAGAAATGTAACTGCTGTAATTGCAAGTGACGCACTAGTCGGAAGTGCCAGTTCGGACGGGAAGTGCTCTCTGAAGAGTTGGGTCTTCATACAGCAACACTGTGGACAGAGGCAAAGCTCCTTTGAGTGTTAGTCTCTAAATACCTGTGTCCTTGTTCCCTTTCACGCTTCAGGAAATCTCCAGTGATCTGACAGACAGTCAAGACTTTACAGAGGGGGTCGCGAATGTGACCGTCACCCGTACACAGCGGGCAAGCCCACCTCTGCAAGGAACTTTTGACATCGAGATTTACGGGCAACGTGTTGAAGGTAATATCCAACCTTTTAATTACGTCATCAGAATTCAACTCATTTATGACTGAAAATGTAATGTAGAACAAAAGCATTAAATACTTAAATATCTTTTATGTATTACACTTTAGCAGTAAACCACATTCATAAGAATGTATTAGGCACTGATGTCTTGACATGAATATTTGACATACATGTTGGACACAAATGTTTGACACAATGGAAAAGGATATGAATGGGGTTTTAATCAATGGTGGATTGTTGATGCATGTAAGATGCTAACTAAAAGTAACACATCACAATGATTGGAACAACTCTCACTAGTTTCAGCCTCCTTTTGTCCTCATAATAATATAATCAAATAATAATATAATAAAAATATATAATAATCCCTAAATTGACTGGAACTAGGAGTAGGCATCCTAGCCTAAGGCTTAGCATATCTGCCACGCAATGAGTGGTTAATTACATGAGGTCACCTGTGTGGTTAATTACATGTCACCTGTGTGGTTAATTACATGAGGTGAAGGGACCGACATTTGATAGTTAGTTTAATAAATATATTCCATAGGCAATAATTCAATATATCTGACCTAGTGGTCATTTTAGTGTTATTTGGATTTTGTGAGATTGGTCTAAACTTCTCTGTTACTGGCCTACATGAGGTGTGAGAAAGCCGTCACAGCTCCCCCCCCCCCCCCCCCCCCCCCTGACTAGAGACAAATAATAATTAGCATTTAGGTATCCACCCATCCCTTGCTTTCCCAGAGTTTAAAAGACTGTGATTTCCAAGAGACGGTTAGTGAGGGAGATTTAGGTGAACACACTCAGTGAAATCTAACTCTCTCTCCTCCTCTGGTGCGCACCATTGAAAGAATAAACCTGGACCTGGTTTTTCATCACAATCTGACTGAGTCTCCGATACATTTGGGATATAGAAATAATTCCTTTCAGAGGTCACTCGCGTGGTTAATTACATGAGGCCACCTGTGTGACCTGCTTGTACTTACACTTACACACTGTCTCTTACACGACAATACATATTTATCAGAATTATTGCACTACCTGCTACTCCCATTTGTCTGTAGTTTAGTTTATTATATGTTACTATATGTGTATTATATGTTATATGTATATATGTTAGTATTATATGTATAGGTTGGTATATGTTTTAGCATATTGTATTGTATATTTATCTTGTATATTTAGTAAGGTTATTATATGTTATTACATGTAAATTATGTTCAGAGTACTTGTACAGAGTGTATGTCATGTTATGTTATGTTATATTATGTTTGCTATGTTATGCTATGGTAGGTTGTTGTGTGGTGCCTTGTCCTAAGAATTTCAGTGCCCAGTCTGACCCTGTGTCATTCTGTGCATCTGACAATAAAAGACTTGTAACTTGTAACTTGTGATTAATTACATGAGGTCACTCGCGTGATTAATTACATGAGGTCACGCGCAGTCTCTCTTGTGTGCACCCCTCAGGCTTGGCGGTGGACATATCAGCCGATGATCTAAGGTACGCCCTGCAGGGCATCCCCGAGATGGGCTTGCTGGCGGTCAAGAGGTTAGGCGACTGCAAAGGTCTCTCATGGGTGATCACCTGGCTGGGCAGGCCTGGGCGTCAACCACTTCTTCAGGTGAGTCTGTGACCTTCAGTATGAAGAAGAAGAAATATATATGTTCAGGGGCGATTTAGAGATGAATTACTCTTGATAGTGCTTCTGTCAGTACTCAAAGTGGTTCACAGATATGATGGGGATGTAGACATGTAGGAGTAGATCATTTAGGTTGAACCAAGTTGTCATGGTTCATGTGGTTCCTCATAATCATGGTTCAAACGGGGGTTACATACTCATGGGTTTCAAAAAGAGTTCTGCTTCATAGCCTTCCTTTACGTCAAACATCATTATTAACATGCTGAGTGGCACAGGGAGCTGATGGCACAGGCAGCTGATGGCACAGGGAGCTGATGGCACAGGGAGCTGATGGCACAGGGAGCTGATGGCACAGGGAGCTGATGGCACAGGGAGCTGATGGGAGGGGCACAGGGAGCTGATGGCACAGGGAGCTGATGGCACAGGGAGCTGATGGGAGGGGCACAGGGAGCTGATGGCACAGGGAGCTGATGGCACAGGGAGCTGAGGGCACAGGGAGCTGAGGGCACAGGGAGCTGAGGGCACAGGGAGCTGATGGCACAGGGAGCTGAGGGCACAGGGAGCTGAGGGCACAGGGAGCTGATGGGAGGGGCACAGGATCAGGATCTTGCTTCCAAATCTGTCCCTGGTGTCCCTGGTGTCTCTGTAATGAACTGCTGGGGGCTCCCACAGTGCTCAGGGGCCCAAGAACAGAGAGGAAAAGAGATCAGATCTCTCAGCCTTGTCCACTGAGATTAGAGTGTATGCTGATTATTAGTTTGTGTTTGTGTTGGTGTTGGTGTTGGTGTTGGTGTTGGTGTTGGTGTTGGTGTTGGTGTTTGTGTTGGTGTTTGTGTTTGTGTTTGTGTGGTTGTTTGACTTATGTGTTGTGTTGTGGCCACCTTCAGGTGAACGGTTCAGATGTGACTGGAGTTAATCCACGGGTGTTTGTCCACGTCAGAGACCAGGGAGGCCTGTTCATGCAAAGCATCATGGGAGATTTGTTACGTGTCCCAGAATCCAAACCACAGGTAAACACAATTATTGACTTAAAGACGTCAATAACACATACCCATGTAAATAACACAAACACACACACACCGAGGTGCGTGATACATATACACAAATACATACACACATACACACACACACACACACCAAGAGGTGCGTGATACACACAGTTCCCAAACCAGGGGTACGTTCGTCGTAGGATTGAAGCTAAGTTAATCAATTGGCCTTTTAGCCCGTTAAGATTAGCGAGCTGATTGAGAACAGCAAATATCGGTTCGTTAACGGCTGACCCGCATCCTAATCATGTGGTTAATTTCAACCAGGCTAAAGTTATCATGGCATTTGCGCGTGCACGTCCTACTTCAAAAGGCAGGAAAGGTCGATCACCAAAACCATGATTTTCTAACGGTATAATGGTTCTAAACTCAAAGAAAAGGGCTCTTTTTTTCTCCGCTGGCGAGTAGGAGATGAACATGAACGCTTATGAAGAATACAAGACCATAATCATGGCAAAATTCAACACCACCACCGCTGTGAGAGCAAGGTGTGTTGGGATGTTTATAGGGTGATATCTATGTATGAATACCTGACGGCAAGTGTCAGCTGGTACAAAGGTTTCCTCTACCGGTTTGAAACTGCATGGTTGCTAGTTCAAATCCCCTCATCTCCTTCCTCGATGTAGTTTTACATTTCCTTGGAAGTCGCTTTGAATAAAAGCGTCTGTTAAATGACTAAATGTATTAATAACAAATGCAATAAATTGAAGCAGTGAAAATAAATTGTCTGTATTTCTCTCTATTCTTATCATGAGTCCACCGTAATCATTTTCTACAATAATGATATGCTATGGTGTACTAATAACACTCATATAATTATGAGTGCTTTGTTCTCCGCATCACCGACACTACAAAAATGTACCACTCGCAAAAAAGCGCAAGACAGTCAATGTTCGACTGTGGTGTTTGCAATAAATGACTCGAGAAGGTCTTGTAAATTAATGATTCCTTGTCGGCTGAATCGGTAGCGCTCATACAAGAATAATGGATCTTGGCGATCGCAAAGAACTCTCTCCCTCCGCTAATCTAACTCTAATATCAGTCCTTGGTCAATGGGATCCCTCCTTTTTCCGGGGGTGTGGCAAGCTTATCCAGCTACACTTAAGTTAGCCTGCCCTGGAGCAGGTTAGTGCTAATCGATATGTAACTATGGTGATTTATCAAAAGTTGCTTCCACGAACCAAAAAGAGGGGCGTTTTTTATTTTAGCCTGAAAATTAGCTCGCTAAACCGCTTAGCGAGCTACGACGAATACCCCCCAGGACTCCAAGTAAATAGCACACATGCACAAACATATACACAAACACAGAACACACACACACACACACACACACACACACAAACACACAGAGAGAGAAGTGTGTGATAAGTCTGGAATACAGACAGGAGTCAGCAGAGGGGGGATCTTTGCATGGCTAACATGCTACGTCATGCTAGTTATCAGTGTCCATCGCAGAACTGAATACGTCATGTTAGTTATCAGTGTCCATCGTCATGTAAGTTATCAGTGTCCGTCGCAGAACTGAATACGTCATGTTAGTTATCAGTGTCCATCGCAGAACTGAATACGTCATGTTAGTTATCAGTGTCCATCGTCATGTTAGTTATCAGTGTCCATCGCAGAACTGAATACGTCATGTTAGGTATCATTCTCCATCGTCATGTTAGTTATCAGTGTCCATCGTCATGTAAGTTATCAGTGTCCATCGTCATGTAAGTTATCAGTGTCCATCGTCATGTAAGTTATCAGTGTCCGTCGCAGAACTGGGATCAGTGGGGGGGCAGAGAGGATTAGTGTTTGTGGTTGAGGAAGAGGAGAGAGCCTGCCTGCCACTCTTCTACAGCATGTCCACGTCTTTACATATGTGAATACTTAAAGATAACAACTAGTCAGAGAAACTACTCATGCTTACAGTTAGAGTGCCTGCATATGAGGACTTGCACACGCATATGAGGAGTCTGCTTTGTGATATTCTAGCAAGAGTTGAAATACCTTCAGGGCAGTTTTACTGACTGTGTGTGTTGTGTGTTTGTGTGTGTGTGTGTGTGTGTGTGTGTGTGTGTGTGTGTGTGTGTGTGTGTGTGTGTGTGTGTGTGTGTGTGTGTGTGTGTGTGTGTGTGTGTGTGTGTGTGTGTGTGTGTGTGTGTGTGTGTGTGTGTGTTGTTTGTTCTCTCCCAGGTGGAGGTGCTGATCAACGGCATCCCATCAAAGTGTTCAGGTGACTGTGGCTTTGAGTGGAGCGAAGGCAAAACCCCCCTGGTGACTGGCATCTCCCCCTCACAAGGTAAAAACTACAGCTCCCACTGTCCTCCACTGCATCTCCCCCTAACAAGGTAAAAACTACAGCTCCCACTGTCCTCCTCTGCATCTCCCCCTCACAAGGTAAAAACTACAGCTCCCACTGTCCTCCTCTGCCATCGACGTCCGCACACGATATAAGGGATAGCCTGGGTTTATGGGTAAATTTAAGTCATAAGTCATACATTTCCTTTTATGTGTATATGAGTTTTATAATACATGTTATAAATGCTACATGTAAGGGATAATGTATAGTTCTGCGGTCATTATCGAAAAATAAATCCCGACGGGACGAACAGGAGGCGTCTTGTATCGTCTTGAAGGGTTTTATTTTACAATAATGACTGCCTGGACTATACATTATCCCACTTATTATACGTTTGCTTGTCAAAACGATAGAAGACATTCTTCCAAAATACCTTTCTTTAATGATTTTGTTGCCGTTTCGTGATTTCCGCAAAGAAAAAATAGTTCTTCACACAAATAGAACTTTAAAGTTTCAGGTGTTGCGTAGCAACTCATTACTTGCTGTCCTCAAGTTACAATGACTTATGACCGGACTACTTGCGGAATGATATGAAAGATGTGAATTAGGAGCACAAAACCCGTTGCCAATGACAGCGGTCAATTATTTTTCCTCAGCAGTCAATATAAAGAAATATCAGACATGTGAACATTTAGGTGGCCCATTCAAATCAACGGAACTTTTTGGAACATTCTGAAGAGCCGTAAAATAAAAATGCTATATATCTTTGTTATTAGAGTGTGAATATATTTTATTTTATTTTCATTAAGCATATTATGGCTTGTTTTGTTCCTCCAGGATCAAACAGTCTTGGGACAGTTCTGACCGTCAGTGGGTCTGGTTTTGATGGCCAGAACGCTACTGTTTGGATAGGACACACAGAATGCTTCGTAATCCAAGTCACCGGTAAGATGGACAAATGAAAAACACACGTATGTGAATGGAAATAATGATGAACAAAAGTAACTGTTGCTTAACAGTCAGATGTGATCCTGAAAGGGGTTTACATTCCAGAGGATCCAGCTTCTATCAGCGAGGTGTGAAAATTTAATTATTTGAAAGTAAATTGTGTGTATGTCTCTTAGAAACAGAGACGATGTTGTGAGGCTGTCCCCACCTATCAATGGTGTATCTCATAGATGGCTCGTAGTGTGGGTCCCTGGTTTAGTGTTAAGTGTGTAATGTTGTCTGTCATGTTGTGAAGAATGTTGATGAATGAGTCCATGTGTCCATCCTCAGACACACAGGTGACCTGCAGTGTGGGCCCTGGTTTAGTGTTCAGTGTGTAATGTTGTCTGTCATGTTGTCTGTCATGTTGTGAAGAAGGTTGATAAATGAGCCCATGTGTCCATCCCCAGACACCCAGGTGACCTGCAGTGTGGGCCCTGCTGCCGCTGGACCTTACCCTGTCATCCTGAGCATCCCCAGCCTGGGCTACGCACGTTACCAAGGAAACGGGACTTTCAACTTCACCAGCCAGCTCACCGTCTCCTCTGTGTCTCCGACCTCAGGCAGTGTCACAGGTACAGTGTCCTCAGGCAGTGTCACACAGGTACAATGTCACAGGTACAGGGTTCTCAGGCAGTGTCACACAGGTACAATGTCACAGGTACAGCGAACTCACGTTGTCACAACAGCACATTCAGTTTGTCAGAGTGGATGTGACTCACTGCATTAAAGACATGGGGAGAAGTAAGGTCTGACTTTTCCAAATGTTCTTTAGCAAAACCATTGTCATTATCATGTAGGTAGGCATTCAGATGACAAGTTACAAAACCCCAAACCAGAATCTAAACCTGTTCTAACATGGAACATACTGTGTACCTATTCGAGAAATGTTTTACATTGCAAACATGTAAATAGATAACCATCTAGAAGGCAGTTCATATGTAGCACAATGTCATGTTCCATTCCATCATGTCATTCCATAACATCATGTCATTCCATCATGTCATTCCATAACATCATGTTCAATTCCATCATGTCATTCCATAACATCATGTCATTCCATCATGTCATTCCATAACATCATGTTCAATTCCATCATGTCATTCTATTCCATCATGTCATTCCATAACATCATGTCATTCCATCATGTCATTCCATCATGTCATTCCATAACATCATGTCATTCCATCATGTCATTCCATCATGTTGCAGGTGGCACAGTCCTAACCGTGGTGGGCTACGGCTTCAGCCCGGACACAGAAGTGACGATCGGATCAGAGATGTGTGAGGTGCTGGCGGTGGACCTCAGCATGCTCCAGTGCAGAACTCCTGCAGTAAGAGGCTCATTTAATCACCCAGTGAAGCGCATACTCAGTGTGTAGCATGGTTCCTGTGAAGCGCATACTCAGTGTGTAGCATGGTCCTGTCTACCTCCCTGTATTGTGCCTATATACTCGGTACTCAAAGACCATCAGGATGCAACTCGACAACTTTAATTATACTTCTTCTCACACGTATATCATAACATCATACACTCCCCACAGTGAAGCGCATACTCAGTGTGTAGCATGGTTCCTGTGAAGCGCATACTCAGTGTGGAGCATGGTTCCTGTCTACCTCCCTACAGTGAAGCGCATACTCAGCGTATATAGTGCAGCTGTGTCCATCCATTTAGCCAGCTCTACACTGAACACGTCATGCATAGACATGGTGCATAGTGTGTGTGTGGTTCTATAAGGCTACATAGTGTGTGTGTGTGGTTCTACCAGGCTACATAGTGTGTGTGTGGTTCTACCAGGCTACATAGTGTGTGTCAGGCTACATAGTGTGTGTGTCAGGTTCTACCAGGCTACATAGTGTGTGTCAGGTTCTACCAGGCTACATAGTGTGTGTGAGGTTCAACCAGGCTACATAGTGTGTGTGTGTGGTTCTGCCAGGCTACATAGTGTGAAAACCTAAATTAAGCTACATAGATAGCTCTATGACAATGACTGTTTTCATTGAGGAACATTTAACACTAGTGTGCAGGTATTCTCAGCTGTCGCTCTGTGACTGTGAAAACTTGAATCAAAAAATATTGAGAGAGATTTGTCACAAGGTCAAAGGTTATTTTTGGTTCAAGTGATTTGTTCCAAACCCTCAGGTAAACTACTAGTTTTAGATGAGTCAGTTGTCTCATATACCCTAACAAACACACTGTAGAAAACACGTTCATTAAAAACCCTTTAGGTAATGATGTTTTAAATGAAAACCTGTACCAACGGTGTTCCTGTGCTGTGAACAGGGGTCAATGGGGTCGCAGACTGTCACCGTGAGAATGGGGGAGATGAGTGAAGAGGCAGGACAGAGTTTCAACTACAGCGACAGCGTGACCGCCACCATCACCAGCATCAGCCCACACACAACCACCGTCAGCGGTGAGAAAAACTCCCTCTTCTCCTCCTGCTCCTCCTCTTCCTCATTCTTCCTCTTCTCCTCTTCTTCATTCTTCCTCTTCTCCTCCTGTTCCTCCTCTTCCTCATTCTTCCTCTTCTCCTCCTGCTCCTCCTCATTCTTCCTCTTCTCCTCCTGCTCCTCCTTTTCCTCTTAGGCTAGGCCAGATGGATGTTCAGTTCTGAATAGGCCAGATGGATGTTCAGTTCTGTCTAGGCCAGTTGGTTATATATGGATGTTCAGTTGGTCATGATAGTCTACAGGCTCAGATGACAGCATGTGATGTTTGGGACGCTGTTCACTGAATGGTTGTCCTGGATATGGAGTGTTTCCTGTTCAATAGTAGAACAGTTGAATTTGTGTGTTTTCCCACACAGTAACCGTACTAATGAAATACAATTTTTAATGAATTATTTTTATTGAAATCAATCTTTTTTTATGTCTCACCTTTGAATGTGCATTTCCAGTAGGTAGAAGAAAAACACATAAATATAGACGTCATTAACACATACCCATGTAAATAACACAAACACACACACACACACACATACCGAGGTGCATCATACATATACACAAAAAACACACACACACACACACACACACACAAAGAGGTGCATGATACATATACACAAAAACACACACAGACACACACACACACAGAGGTGCGTGATACATAAACACAAAAACACACTCACACACACACACAAACACACAGAGGTGCGTGATACATATACACAAAAACACACACACACACACAGAGGTGCGTGATACACACAGTTACCAACCAGGACTCCAAGTAAACAGCACACAAGCACAAACATATACAGAAACACAGAACACACACACACACACACACACACACACACACACATGCTTTGAATAAAGTAAACCTGTTCAGTCCCCCTTTTACCGACATACCAAGACACTGAAGGGGTTGCCATTGTACCTTTACTCTGTATTCCACTGGGTTGTTAAAAGCATACCAGAGCTCCCTATTCTCCTATCAGTTATCCTGTCGCCGTTGACAAATGCCTGTTGTGTCTCACACGGCCGCAGCCAACTTGAAAATTCACATTCAAGTGTGTTGACTGACAGCCATTGTGTCTAGCTGTCCTCTTGCATGCTCCGGTGATAGTTGCTCAACTTAAGTTACTATATTTGGCACGCCACTTAAAGACTTACAGGCCATTGTTGGGCAGGAGACATCCTGTTGTGTGTGTCGGGACATGTTCTCACAACTCCTAATAAAAGAAAACAGAAAACCGGAGCCAATGAGCACGATGAGTAATTACCCTTTGTTTTCATTGTCACATGAAGTAATAGAAGTCCCTTGACCTCTGAAACACATACACACACACACACACACACACACACACACACACACTGGACCTCTGAGAGAAACACACACACACACACACACACACACACACACTGGACCTCTGAGAGAAACACACACACACACACACACACACACTGGACCTCTGAGAGAAACACACACTGGATCTCTGAGAGAAACACACACACACACACACACACACACACACACACACACTGGACCTCTGAAACACATACACACACACACACACACACACACACACACACACACACACTGGACCTCTGAGAGAAACACACACACACACACACACACACACACACACACACACACTGGACCTCTGAGAGAAACACACACACACACACACACACACACACACACTGGACCTCTGAGAGAAACACACACACACACACAACACACACACACACACAACACACACACACATACACACACACACAACACACACACACACACACACACACACACACACACACACACTGGACCTCTGAGAGAAACACACACACACACACACACACACACACACACACTCACACACACACTGAGAGCTCGGACTGAAACACAATGCTCTAATAATCCTTTAGCTTTTCTTCAAATGTTCAAAGACTCCAGCTTGATGTAAGCCTCCTGCAGCTTTATCAGAACACTGTTGCTGCTGTTGCTGTTGTACACAGAAAGCTTGAATAGCCACACAAGGTGTGGATGGCAAAGAAAATGGAGAGTGATGCATGTCTGGTGCATGTCTAGGCTTAGAGTGATGCACTGCCCTGTTGGCTGTTGTGTGTTGTTGTTATTGGTTGTTGTGTGTTGTTGTTATTGGTTGTTGTGTGTTGTTGTTATTGGTCAAAGCGTATTACAGTAAATGTAGCATTGCAAGTTTTAACAATATATTGTTACAACAGCAATACTGCATATAGTATATAATTCATTAAACATATTTAGGCATCTTGCATAGTGTCTGGGGATGGTAAGACAAATGTAAAGTTTGTCCCTTATAATAACATTCATTAAATAAGGATTTGTGAATTAATAAATCACTCTATTTGTTATCAAATGTTTTGTAAGTCGCTTTGGACAAAAAGTGTCTTCTACAAACTCAAACTATATAACTATAAATGAGTAGTGACCTAATCTTTTGTTTATTTCTGTTCTGTTGTAGGCCACAGGCTTCTGGTCGTCTTGGGAACCAACTTTGGGGTGCAGGGCAACAACAGCCTGGTGTTTGTTGGCCAGGCAGAGTGTGAGATTGTGGAGTGGAACGCCACTGCCATCACCTGTGTCCTGCCCTCCCGATCCCCGGCCGTGTACGAGGTCCACGTGCAGGTGGGCAACATGGGCTACCCCAGACTCAGGTGAGGACTCCGATCATTGAACTCGCTCACCATCTCATTCATACAACCAATCACATCATTGACCTCTCTCACCATCTCATTCATACAACCAATCAGATCATTGATCTCTCTCACCATCTCATTCATACAACCAATCATATCATTGAACTCTCTCACCATCTCATTCATACAACCAATCACAGCCACCACACACACACACACAAGGATCAGGTGAGGACTCCGATCATTGAACTCTCTCACCATGTCATTCATACAACCAATCAGATCATTGAACTCTCTCACCATCTCATTCATACAACCAATCACATCATTGACCTCTCTCACCATCTCATTCATACAACCAATCAGATCATTGACCTCTCTCACCATCTCATTCATACAACCAATCATATCATTGACCTCTCTCACCATCTCATTCATACAACCAATCAGATCATTGACCTCTCTCACCATCTCATTCATACAACCAATCAGATCATTGACCTCTCTCACCATCTCATTCATACAACCAATCAGATCATTGATCTCTCTCACCATCTCATTCATACAACCAATCAGATCATTGACCTCTCTCACCATCTCATTCATACAACCAATCAGATCATTGACCTCTCTCACCATCTCATTCATACAACCAATCAGATCATTGACCTCTCTCACCATCTCATTCATACAACCAATCAGATCATTGAACTCTCTCACCAGCTCATTCATACAACCAATCATATCATTGATCTCTCTCACCATCTCATTCATACAACCAATCACAGCCACCACACACACACACACACACAAGGATGAGTGTGCTGATTGATTATAAATCACTGAGATTGATTGTGTATTCCTGTGCCTGTATACCTGTATACAACTGTAAATCTATAAGGCATGGCCTGTTCAGTGAGTCGTGAGTCTGTTCTCTTCTCATCTCTGTGTGTATACAACTGCATGCCTGTTCAGTGAGTCGTGAGTCGTGAGTCGTGATTCTGTTCTCTTCACATCTCTGTGTGTATACAACTGTACATCTATAAGGCATGCCTGTTCAGTGAGTCGTGAGTCTGTTCTCTTCACATCTCTGTGTGTATACAACTGCATGCCTGTTCAGTGAGTCGTGAGTCGTGATTCTGTTCTCTTCACATCTCTGTGTGTATACAACTGTACATCTATAAGGCATGCCTGTTCAGTGAGTCGTGAGTCGTGAGTCGTGATTCTGTTCTCTTCACATCTCTGTGTGTATACATTTACATTTACATTTAGTCATTTAGCAGACGCTTTTATCCAAAGCGACTTACAAGGATGTATACACATTTTACATTTGACACTGATGGCACACTGCACATCAGGAGCAATTAGGGGTTCAGTGTCTTGCTCAAGGACGCTTCGACAGGGAATCGAACTAGCAACCTTCTATACAACTGTACATCTATAAGGCATGCCTGTTCAGTGAGTCGTGAGTCGTGAGTCGTGATTCTGTTCTCTTCACATCTCTGTGTGTATACAACTGTACATCTATAAGGCATGCCTGTTCAGTGAGTCGTGATTCTGTTCTCTTCACATCTCTGTGTGTGTACAACTGTACATCTATAAGGCATGCCTGTTCAGTGAGTCGTGAGTCGTGATTCTGTTCTCTTCACATCTCTGTGTGTATACAACTGTACATCTATAAGGCATGCCTGTTCAGTGAGTCGTAACTCTATTCTGTTCACATCTCTGTGTGTATACAACTGTACATCTATAAGGCCTGTCATGTGTTCTCTATGCAGTGCTGGAGTGAACGCTTCAGTGGAGTACGTGCTGGAGGTGTCAGGTGTCTCCCCACTGCAGGGCTCTCTGTATGGGGGGTCCAGGTTGACCATCGCCGGCTCTGGGTTCAGTTCCAACCCAGGGGAGAACAGTGTCATGCTAGGTAGGCTCTGATACAGATGCATTATACTGTACAAAACCCTCACAGGAGGACATTCAAACACACATACTCTCTCTCTCTCTCCCTCTCTCTCTCACCCCTCTCTCTCCCTCTCTCTCACCCCTCTCTCTCTCCCTCTCTCTCTCACCCCTCTCACTCCCTCTCTCTCTCCCTCTCTGTCTCTCTCTCTCTCACCCCTCTCTCTCTCCCTCTCTCTCTCTCTCCCTCTCTGTCTCTCCCTCTCTGTCTCTCTCTCACCCCTCTCTCTCCCTCTCTCTCTCACCCCCCTCTCTCTCTCTCTTTATCTTTCTCTCTCTCTCTCCCTCTCTCAGCTCTATTCATTGTGCTTTATTGGCATGACAAATGGGCAAAAGGATGCAAAGGATAAGGAATACAAGGAACAAGAAATCTAAATGTCTACGTGTAGACTTACATGGACTAAACAATATGTTATAAAACACTATATATATAGTAAATAGTATTATCTCCAAAATCACGACAGTAACTT
>NC_045170.1:2178495-2238495 GCF_900700415.2 Clupea harengus | reverse complement strand
ACATCTACTCTGATATGAACACTCTGATGCAAAGGAGAAAGTCTAGGGGTTTCCAAAGATGCGTGGATGCGTGAAGTGGATATGTACGTGAGTAGGAGCGTTTGTCAAAAGTGTGTGTGAGAGTAGCGGAAGCTGAGAAGGGGCCTCCCATCAGGCGTAGCAGTGCTTTTATATCCACACCTGGCGCCAGGTGTGGATAATCACCGCTCATTATGCTCCGTTGCAGGTCCACAGCCTGCTGCCTCCATATGGCCAGTATAGGGACTGCAGGCAGGGTAAGCAGGGCACAGGGGGTCGTAACAAAGTGGTCAGACATCTACTCTGATATGAACAGTATTGAAGTCGTTAGCGTCATCACTCTGATATAAACACTATTGAAGTGGTTAGCGTCATCACTCTGATATGAACACTATTGAAGTGGTCAGTCATCATCACTCTGATATGAACACTATTGAAGTGGTTACCGTCATCACTCTGATATGAACACTATTGAAGTGGTCAGTCATCATCACTCTGATATGAACAGTATTGAAGTGGTTAGTGTCACCGCTCTGTAAGGGACTGGCTGGTGTAGGATTCCCAGTCACTGTCGGTTGTGAGTAAAACACTTTGGATAAAAGCGTCTGCTAAACACCTTTTTGTTTAAGCATGACATCTATTTTCATATGTGTTTTAGATTCACTTAAGGAAGCAGGCAAAAGTGGAGGAGATTCCCACATTGCCAATAGTGGCCTGGTTAGATTCCCACATTGCCAATAGTGGCCTGGTTAGATTCACCCATTGCCAATGGTGGCCTGGTTAGATTCACACATTCACAATAGTGACCTGGTTAAATGTAGTAAGTCTAGTGGTAAGCACCAGTGTCCTTTTTTAATGTCTAGCTGCACTATAGGATTATACACAGTTTAATATTACACAGCAAGAGATATTAAAGCCATTGAGCTTTGAGTTTAATATGACACAGCAAGAGATATTAAAGCCATTGAGCTTTGAGTTTAATATGACACAGCAAGAGATATTAAAGCCATTGAGCTTTGAGTTTAATATGACACAGCAAGAGATATTAAAGCCATTGAGCTTTGAGTTTAATATGACACAGCAAGAGATATTAAAGCCATTGAGCTTTGAGTTTAATATGACACAGCAAGAGATATTAAAGCCATTGAGCTTTGAGTGTTCTAGAACTCTGGGTAAAGTTCTCACCGAAGGAGGTTTCTTGTGGAATATTTCCACCTCGTTGCATCACACATTTAAAACCTCAAAGCAGCCATGATGAAAGGTGAGGACACTCTTTTGAAATCTTGACTCAACCGAGACAGGAACTGCATGTTCCCGTTTCACCGCATATGTCTTGCGTCTCACGTGCTGGTTGTCAAGGCGTAGGCAGAAACCCCCCGACATAAGAAACAAACACCATCATTTTGCGTAATACCGTCCATTGTTTGTGCTGTCCTGGGGCCTGCTGTCATGCTCACACGGGAAAATAGTCAAGGCATCGCTGCTGACAGACACCACTGACCGGCAGAAAATGTCACCCATCCAGTATGTTGTGTGTCATTTTAGTCTCCACCTCCGGTGGTCGGCCACAAACAGGTTTGTCTGCCTATATATAACATAACATCCATTTTTAGTCTTCTAATGACCATAGAAACACACACACTCATACCCTTCTGTAGAAACACACACACACACATTCATACCCTTCTGTAGAAACACACACACACACATTCGTACCCTTCCATAGAAACACACACACACACAATTGTACCCTTCCATAGAAACACACACATTTAGTCATTTAGCAGACGCTTTTATCCAAAGCGACTTACATATGTGCGACTTACAATGTATACACATTTTTTTTTACATTTACACTGATGGCACACTGCACATCAGGAGCAATTAGGGGTTCAGTGTCTTGCTCAAGGACGCTTCGACAGGGAATCGAACTAGCAACCTTCTGATTACTAAACGACTTCTCTACCTCCTGTACCACTAATGACCCCACTTTAAGTTTCTAATTGCTAAATAGTTCAGCAAATTATCCTTTAATGTATATAATAAAATGGGAGGTAGGGTTTACGGTCAGTATCTTATAAGAAAGATATAAGTAGCACATTTCAAGCATGGGCATCAAAGGATCCCTTATAATACATTGGATGCATTGCATTGATTGCTTAATTGATTGATTTGCTTATTGAATCCATGACAACAGTTAATTGCACTTGATAAGATTTGGAGAATATTGCAACCTAATATTTATAACAATAACTATTAATATAGCATGAGGTCTCACAAGAGAAAACCTAAAGTTTAATTTTTTCCTTAAAAATCAGGTAGTTTTATATTAGTTTAGTTAGTTTGAATTAGTAGTAATATCAGTTTCAGCACATTCACCCAGCCTCCTATCCTCTCCCTCCACTTCCAGTTATCCTCTTCATCATCTCTTCCTCTCCCTCCACTTCCAGTTATCCTCTTCACCATCTCTTCCTCCTCATCATCTCTTCCTCTTCCTCATCCACATCCAGCTATCCTCTTCATCATCTCTTCATCTTCATCATCCACATCCAGCTATCCTCTTTCTCATCCTCTTCCTCATCCTCCACATCCAGCTATCCTCTTCATCATCTCTTCCTCTTCATCATCTCTTCCTCCTCCTCTTCCTCCATCCACATCCAGCTATCCTCTTCATCATCTCTTCCTCTTCCTCCAGGCTTCTTCCGCTACCAGTTCACGTCCCCTGGTGTGTACTACTACAGCAGTGGCTTTGTGGACGACAGCAACCAGAAGAGTCTGCAGGGGTCGGTGACGGTCCGAGGGGTCGAGGACAGCAGCATCGAGCTGCACGTCACTGTGGGAGACTTCGCTGCTTTGATCAGACCAGGTAAATAATAATAATAATAATAATAATTCATTTTATTTGTAATGCACTCTTCATTCAGAAGAATCTCAGAGTGCCAACACAATCTCAGGTAAACATCACAGTGTATCCGTTCTGATATTAAATCATAAAACAGATACAATGTTATTCATCAAATATCATGGATCATATATCACCTCGTATACATTACTAACATTTGTCCACTATTATAATTGTTATTACATTACATTATTATTACAAATAATTTGGAGAAGTGGTGAAGTGTTTCATCCATGCACCTGACCTCAACATTGGGCTAGATCAGTGGTTCTCAAACTAGGGGTCGGGACCCCAAGTGGGGTCGCCAAACGTTTTTTGGGGGTCGCGAAATGATCCTGCTGCCCTGTGCATCAACATATTAGGCTTTGACATGCTGTATAGTCAGAAATCAGAAATGGTGTTTTCTACTACATCAGGGTGGATAATGAAAACTGATATTGTCCCAGCAAGCAGTCTCATCATTCAAGATGAAACTGAATTTAGACCTATAATATCCTGTCAAAATGTGTGGGGGGTCACGAGACTTGGCAAATGGATTTTATGGGGTCCCCGGACAAAAAGTTTGAGAACCACTGGGCTAGATGACACATCAGGATGTCTACTCCGTCATGCTTGACCAAGGTTGTAAAAGAAAACAAAGCAATGAAACAATCAAGCAAACAGACGAATAAGAATAAGATAAATGAAAGAACAGACAGATACTTGTTCAAAATCTTGATAGCGGCCTGCAAAAAAAGCCATTACAAAAAGATGGTATAAACCAGGTCCCCCAACTCGAGATGAATGGCTGAAAATTGTGAGTGAGATGTATGTGATGGAACAACTAACACACAGATTAAGAGTACAGGCAGAACAATGTGAAGAGAAATGGGTGAAATGGACTCTATTTAAATGTCAATGACAGGTTGATGTTTGAAAACTGTATATGTTTTAGGATCACTTTGTGGAATCAATGCAATCCAGCATGTTCATGGTTGTCATGGTTGTCAAGTTTTTTGTTTTTGTACTATTTTCTGTCAGTCTGTGTGTTTGTTTACTTTTCTGTTCCTCTGTATCTGTGAAAAAACTTTGAAAAAAAATGTGTCAAAAAAGTGTCAAAAAAAAAAAAGTGTCAAAAAAATAAAAAAATAAATAAAAATAAGATAAATGAGCCTTTTTTCCACTCCCCTGCAGCCCAGAGTCGAGTGAGTAGGTCTGTGGAGGAGTGCGTCCCCTCCACCCCTGACTGCCCCGGCTCGGCCGCCTCCTCTAACGGGACCTCCTCGGGGGGCGCAGGGACCTCCTCGGGGGGCGCAGGCCTCTCCTTCAGCTTCAGCAGCTGTGCCAGTCCTGCGGTGCACGCCATCTCGCCCGCCAGCGGCCACGCCCTCGACTTCATCCACATCCAGGGCATGGGCTTCGGCACCCAGAGCTGTGCCATTGAGGTACAATAACAAGTTCCTTAAAATATACTTATATTCATTTTAGAGGTACAATAACAAGTTCCTTAAAATATACTTATATTCTTTTTAGAGGTACAATAACCAGTTATTTAAAATATACTTATATTCATTTTAGAGGTACAATAACAAGTTCCTTAAAATATACTTATATTCTTTTTAGAGGTACAATAACAAGTTCCTTAAAATATACTTATATTCATTTTAGAGGTACAATAACAAGTTCCTTAAAATATACGTATATTCATTTTAGTTCATCCCTGAAATGATGCAACACACCTTAAGATGTTTTAAGGAGACTTGAATTCAACTCCTAAGACTTTTGCTATGCGCAAAGTAACTCATAGATTCTTTAATCTTTGAATCTATGTCCAAATTGTAGCTTGTTCTTGGATAAGTGTGTCTGCCTAAATAGGTAAAGGTTGATGAATATTTGTTGTGCGGTGTTTACAGAGCAATTATAACTGCAGAGAAAATAAAGCGATTATTCTATTTGAGCACATTTAGGAGAGTGACTGACTGAGATGTGCTCTAATGCAGGTGATGGTTGGAGATCACCCTTGCCAGGTTGTCAACAACACACAGACAGAGATCTTCTGCCAGCTCCGCACAGACAGTGGCGCGGACATTGGCATCCCACTTCCTGTCTCTGTCCGAGTGAATAACCTCGGCACTGCCATCAACACCGCACCCAGCGAGTATGACCGGCGCTTCGTGGTTCTGCCCGTGGTGGACTCAGTAAGCCCGTCCAGCGGCAGCACCACCGGGCACACCAAGCTGACCATCAGCGGTTCTGGGTTCTCAGAGAACGTAGCTGTCACAGTGGACGGCCTCCCTTGTGATATTATGTGGGCGAACTACACCATGGTTGTGTGCGGCACGGCCCCGTCCTCCACTGCTGACCGTAGTGGGCCTGCGGTGGTCCACGTGGGCAGCATTGCCTCCTCGTGCCAGGGCGACTGCACCTTCACCTACTCCGCCTCGCTGGCACCACACGTGTTTGGCGTACACCCCGACACAGTCACCGGCAACCTGACGTCCGTGGTCATCAACGGCACCGGGTTCGGCAGCGATGTCGACGACGTGTCCGTCCACGCCGGAGGGATCAGCCTTGAGGTGACGGAGGTCACCGACACCACCATCACCCTCTCCGTTGGCCCGCTGCCCGGCGGCTCTCATCCGCTGAGGGTGGTGGTGATGAGCCGGGGGTTGGCGCAGGGGGGGGGTGGTGCCACCCTGAGCAGCGACGCCCGTGCCACGCTCAGCCCCGCGGCGGGCAGCACGGCTGGGGGCACCCCGCTGGTGCTCATGGGTAATGGGTTCCTGCCGGGAGCAACCAGTGTGAGCCTGGACGGCGCCCCCTGCTGGATCACAGAGGTGACGCCGGGAGAGGTGCGCTGCCTGACCCCTCCTCATGATGCGGCGCTGGTGGAGGTGCTCGTGGAGGTGCTGGAGGTGCTGTACCCGGCGCTGACCTTTAACTACTCACAGGCACACACACCTGAGGTCACCGACGTCAGCCCGGCAACAGGTAGGAACGAACTTAGCCTTTTTTTAAACAAAGCAACTCTTTACGGTTTCAACCTTTTAGAGTTTTTAAAAGCATTTTCAGTAGTAAAGCAAAAATGTTGAGATGGACATCTGACATTCTGATGTCTTTTAAGCATTTAAACTCTTTTGAATTTTTGTATATCCATGAAACAACTTTGTAGTAAACAGTTTTCAAAAAATCATATGAATTTGTGAATTTGAACTGTGTACTCTACTCATGGTAATGTCAACCTAACCCTGCTTTGCATTTCACCCAAATCTGTGGAGAGCTTGATCATTCATTTCATACTGATGTAGGTGTGTGGGTGTTCTTCTGCACAGTATAAACACCTTGATGTCATACTAATCCAAACCGAACCTTTCCTC
The DNA here is from genome assembly GCF_900700415.2 of Clupea harengus. NCBI lineage: Eukaryota > Metazoa > Chordata > Actinopteri > Clupeiformes > Clupeidae > Clupea > Clupea harengus. The sequence continues at coordinate 2,232,219 of NC_045170.1, read as the reverse complement.
TCTCCATCTCTATCAGGACCCAGCAACACAGTCATCACTCTAACGGGCTCGGGCTTTGGTTCTGACGCCAGCCTCATCTCCGTGGAGATAGACGGTGTTGCCTGCAACGTTGCCACGGTAACGGACACTCAGGCCACGTGTGCCGTGGGTGAGCACGCCGGCGGCACCTTTCCCATCATGCTTCAGCACAAACTGAAAGGTTACGCCACGTCCGAGGAGGTCTTCAGCTACGAGCTCCGTCTCTCAGGGGTGGTTCCCTCCGAAGGTAAAACACTCTTATCGACCTCAGTGTAAGGTTAAAGGTCATATCGCCTTTGCCTATCGACCTCAGGGTTTCGCTTAAGGTCATATCACATTTGCCTATCGACCTCAGGGTTCAGCTAAAGGTCATATCACCTTTGCCTATTGACCTCAGTGTTCAGTTAAAGGTCATATCACCTTTGCCTATCGACCTCAGGGTTCAGTTAAAGGTCATATCAACTTTGCCTCCGAATATAAACCTAAATCAGATATTTCAATCTGAATAACTTCAAATGTGTTTTGACAATTCAATCATGAGTGTTCTTAAAATGTCTTTACACTTTCCTTAATATTTTTTTTCATATGCTGAAAATATTTGAGTATAGTTCTCTTGCTGCTCTTGTGAATGTTTCAGCACAATTTGCTCAGGTTATTGGTTTGTGTTCTAATTTTATACTGAATCTGATGTTTATTTGTGCAGATCACTGATGTCTTTCTGTCGTCCTACTTGTGTGTGTTTTCCCCTGGTAGGGGGTGTTGGTGGGGGCAGCATCGTGAGCGTTGAGGGCACCGGGTTCGAGCCCAGCTCCTCCCGGGTGTGGATCTGTGAGAGTGAGTGTGAGGTTCACAGGGACACGTCCACCTCTACACACCTCTACTGCCAGGTCCCGCCCGCCAACGGTAAGATGGCATTTCATCTCCAGTACAAAAGAGATCCTATCTAAAGGATTTAACAGTTCATTGGAAGTTATCTAAGAGTTACGACCTCTTGTTCTCTATTGTTCTGTGATGAGCAGCCTTTGTTGATTCGAGAAGGAATGTACGATTTTAAAATAACACAAGATCACGGCGTTTGAGATGTTTGTGATTAAATGTGCGTACTTCAGTGGCTTGCATTTCTAGCTGCGTGCCTGCATGTTAACAGACTATGTGATGCGTCTGCTCTTCACAGGAAGTGATGCGGAGCAACCCTGCCTAGTCACGGTGATGAACGGCAAAGACTCTGTGAACGTATCAAATGGATACTCGTACAAATCCTCCCTGACGCCGGCGGTCACCGAGGTCACGCCTCGCCGAGGCGGCACCGCCGGGGGCACGAGACTGACGATCACCGGCTCCAATTTCAGGTGCGGGCGGAACACAATAGGGAGGGGGAGCCCCTTACATTAGCGCCTCAGGCTGGGGACCATGTTGTCTCAGAGTCTGTATTGTTTTTGGCACCAGAGATGTTTTGATTCCTATGCCTCGCTGGAGGTGTTTTTCATGCTATGTTGAACTCAGTGTCATGAATAGATACCTGAAATCTGTCACTTAAGTCAAAGTTAAGTGAACCGGTTTTAACAGAAATAGATTCATTGAATACATACATGACAATATCATGAAGATGGTTATGATTGGTGTTTTTGCAGGTATTAAGAGTAGCAGTGCTCAAATAACATTGAAAACTTAAATTAATAAAATAATCAGAATACAAATATTAAAATGCCAATAATGGAATTAATAATGTTAATGTAGAATTATTCTTCTAGTCTGAACACTCTTTGTACAACCTTTATCCTTCATATGTGCACAGTGCAGATTCAATGCAATACAATTCAAGATATGAAAGGAAATGTCATATGAAATTCCACTGATATCATTTCTCACATTTCTCAAGTGTTTCTCACCTCTTTCTGCAGCACGAACAGCAGTGAAGTTAGTGTGACCATCGCCGGATCTGTGTGTGACGTGCAGTCTGCCAACCAAACACACCTCGTTTGCGTCACCAACTCCCAGCCCAGGTCTCAGGAGACTAAAGTGCGAGTTCAGATTGGGGACAGGGGCACTGCTCCGATGGTGAGTTCAGATTGGGGACAGGGGCACTGCTCCGATGGTGAGTTCAGATTGGGGACAGGGGCACTGCTCCGATGGTGAGTTCAGATTGGGGACAGGGGCACTGCTCCGATGGTGAGGAGGCTCTTCATCAAATTCACACACACACACACACACACACACATACACACACACACACACACATACACACATACACACACACACACACACACACACACACACACACACATACACATACACACACACACACACACACACACACACACACACACACACACACACACAGTTCCTCACACATAATTCAGTATGGAAGCTAGGTGGAAGACAGGTTATTATTGATTAAGTGGTAAAGTGTAGACATTAGCGCTGTCAGTCTGCCCCAGGGCAGCTGTGGCTACTGAGGTAGCTTACCACCACCGGTATGACTGTGTATGAATGACTACTGGACTCTGGACTCTGTAAAGCGACTTCGGCTATTTAGAGAAGTGCTATATAAGATTGAATTGATTGAATTGATAGACAGGTTGTTGTTGTTGAGTAAGTGGTAAAGTGTAAACAGGTTGTTGTTCAGTAAATGGTAAAGTGTAAACAGGTTGTTGTTCAGTAAATGGTAAAGTGTAAACAGGTTGTTGTTCAGTAAGTGGTAAAGTGTAAACAGGTTGTTGTTGTTCAGTAAGTGTAGACAGGTTGTTGTTCAGTAAGTGTAGACAGGTTGTTGTTCAGTAAGTGTAGACAGGTTGTTGTTCAGTAAGTGTAAACAGGTTGTTGTTCAGTAAGTGTAAACAGGTTGTTGTTCAGTAAATAGTAAAGTGTAGACAGGTTGTTGTTGTTGAGTAAGTGGTAAAGTGTAAACAGGTTGTTGTTCAGTAAATGGTAAAGTGTAAACAGGTTGTTGTTCAGTAAGTGGTAAAGTGTAAACAGGTTGTTGTTCAGTAAGTGGTAAAGTGTAAACAGGTTGTTGTTCAGTAAATGGTAAAGTGTAAACAGGTTGTTGTTGAGTAAATGGTAAAGTGTAAACAGGTTGTTGTTCAGTAAATGGTAAAGTGTAAACAGGTTGTTGTTCAGTAAATGGTAGAGTGTAGGTTTCAAGATTTTGGAATGGAAGACAAACTCTCATCAGACTTGTTTGAATTACTTTGAATATTCCAGCTTCACTCATTTTGTCATTATCACTCTAACTTGCTCTGTCTTATGTTTGTCTTTCCGTTGGGACTCACTTTGTGACACTTTACACACACTGCACACACACTTTACACACACTGCACACACACTGCACACACACAGCACACACACTTTGCTCACCCCTGTGTTCTTTCGTCTGTGTTTGCAGGACCAGGCGGACTTCTTCTACATAGATGTGTGGTCCTCCCGGTACACCTGGGGTGGTCTTTCTCCCCCTGAGAAGGGCTCCTTCGCCGTCATCACTAAGGGCCAGACCATCCTGCTGGACGCCAGCACCCCTGTGCTCAAGATGCTCCTCATCCAAGGTCAGCATCGGCTCACTGATTCATTACATTTACATTTACATTTAGTCATTTAGCAGACGCTTTTGTCCAAAGCGACGTACAAGGGAGAGAATAGTCAAGCTACGAGCAATAGAACCTGGTGTAACAATAAATACTACTTTACATAAGAAATATAACAAAATGAAATAAAAAAGAAGTGCAGAAATGTAACTGCTGTAATTGCAAGTTACGCACTAGTCGAAGTGCCAGTTAGGACGGGAAGTGCTCTCTGAAGAGTTGGGTCTTCAAAAGCTTCTTAAAGGTAGAGAGGGACGCCCCTGCTCTGGTAGTGCTGGGTAGTTCATTCCACCAACGTGGAGCTACAAATGAGATTCAGTGGACAGACACCCTGCTGTACCATACAACCTCAGACAATAAACTGTCACACTGTATATGAGTTAGTTCACACTATTTTACACTTTAATTAAAATGTTATATGATCCATGCCATTCATGTTTACCTTACAGTTTATACACAAATGAACTTTCAGTTTTAGTTTGAGTGTATTGTGGGTAAAGTGCATATTCTATGTTTCTTGTTCTTTTTACCTTTTTTTCTTTTAGAATACTGTAGATTAAATAGTACTGAATAGTCTAACACCCTTTCCCAAATAAAATGTCTAACCCTTGTTCGTGTCCTGACCTCTGACCCCTGACCTCCTGTGATAGGCGGAAAGCTGGTGTTTGATGAGCAGGACATAGAACTTCAGGCGGAGAACATCCTGATCACGGACGGAGGAGCGCTGCAGGTCGGAACCGAGGAGGAACCGTTCCAGCACAAGGCCATCATCACGCTTCACGGGCACCTGCGCTCTCCCGAGCTGCCTGTGTACGGAGCCAAGACCCTGGGGGTGCGAGAGGGAGTGCTGGACCTCCATGGTAAAGATGACAATCAATGAACATTTTTACATTTTTCATTTAGTCATTTAACAGACGCTTTTATCCAAAGCGACTTACAAGGAAATTGCATTTATACATCAGGGCTGTGTTCGGATTCTTAGATAGCTGTCTAATCCTTGATCTCTAGTTGGACAGGTGTCTGACGAGAGAGGTCCTTTCGGGGGAAGTTATCTCAAAAACCGTTGATTTCGAACAGTCTATTAAGATAGGATGTACGGCAACATGACGCTCGATGGTAAAGATGACAATCAATGAATATTTTTACATTTAGTCATTTAACAGACGCTTTTATCCAAAGCGACGTACGAGGAAATTGCATTTATACATCAGGAGCAGTTTAGGGGTTCAGTGCCTTGCTCAAGGACACTTACACACTTGGTAAGGAGGAGTGGGGAGTCGAACTAGCAACCTTCCGATTACTAAACGACTCCTCTACCCCCTGTACCAATGTTTTATAGTGATACACCCATGAACGGAAATGGGGGCGCACCCAGGTGACTGCATACAGTGGTACAGCGGGGCGACAGTGGTACAGTGGTAGAGAAGTCGTTTAGTAATCAGAAGGTTGCTAGTTCGATTCCCTGTCGAAGCGTCCTTGAGCAAGACACTGAACCCCTAATTGCTCCTGATGTGCAGTGTGCCATCAGTGTAAATGTAAACTGTGTATACATTGTAAGTCGCACATATGTAAGTCGCTTTGGATAAAAGCGTCTGCTAAATGACTAAATGTAGTGTGTTTGAAGTCTTAATTCACAGCAGATGAACACAGAGATGCTTCATCATTTTCATGACTTCAGTATAGCAATACAACTGGTTCATGTCTAACCGTAAATATCTCATATCAAATAAAAGAAAAACATGATTCCACAATCATGATTTACACGATTTCCTTTCTAAAAGAGACTAGATTACAAATGTCCGAAAACTGCCTTCCCCAGGGGCTAAAGTTACGTCAGACTGCCCCCCTCGGGTAGGAGTTGACACAGAGAGGTGCTAATCCCCTGACATACACACCACTGTCCCCACCAATGCCCCCGCAGTACAGCTCTCTGTTTACGGTCTGTATCGCTCTCAACCGGTTTCTCCAGGTATCCCCGTCCCCGTCACCTGGACCCGCCTCGCCCAGACGGCTGGGAGCGGCCAGTCCACGCTGGTCCTCACACATCCGGTCACCTGGAGGAGCGGAGACCAGGTGGTCATCGCCACCACTGGTCACAGGTAAACACCAGCAGCAACACGATAGGCACCTGATACCACTCATTATACAATCACCTTTGGATTGTATTTCAAGAAGAAAAAGTTCAAACGAAGATATATTTTTATTGAAAACAGAAAGCAGACAGACATAGTGTTCAGTACCTGATCTGATGAAAAGAGCCTGCTTTCAACACCATTGATTTTAGTCCTCATCTCCCCAAAGGGCTTTTTCAGCTCGCAGTTTATTTAAGCTCTGAAATAAATAAATGAGAGGCTAAAGCCAGTAAAAGTGAAGTCTAAAGCTGACTTTATCACCCAGGCTCGCGCTTCGAGAGGGGGAGAGAGGCGCCTGACTTGATGGCCTTAAATGATCGGAACACCGGTGTTACTATTGAAAATACTGCCCAAACTACCCTGAGAATGACATCCGATCCTTAAAAATAAAAACCTTGACTCCAAATGCTTTGCACAATGTTAAAAGCACATCTTAAGTTATCAGCTGCCAACCACAGGGTTGAGGACATACACGTTTGATTCGTATCTCACGCTAGCACCCCGGAACATTCCATTGACTTCAATGCGTCTCATGCTGAAAAAAAAAGCTGTTGTTTTGGTCAATCTTCATCAATCTCATGGCAAGTCAGCCTTGAAAATCAGCACCCTTGCCTACCAGCCACGTGTGTCTGTGTGTGTGACTCCCACAGGCACAGCCAGAGAGAGAACGAGGTGAGGATCATCTCCTCAGTGTCCTCGGACGGCCGGACGCTCACGCTGGCGGAGCCCCTGGAGTACACCCATCTGGGGGTGTCCGTCACGCTGCCTGATGGGACGGAGTTCGAGGCCAGGGCAGAGGTGGGACTCCTCACCAGGAACATTGTGGTGCGCGGATCGAACAACGCTGAGTGGAACGATCAGGTGGAGGCCTGTCCAGACGGCTTTAACACAGGTGTGCAACTCATGGTTTAGTAAAGTGTCGAAGATGTGACTCATGGTTTAGTAAAGTGTTGAAGTGTTGAAGATGTGACTCATGGTTTAGTAAAGTGTTGAAGATGCAACTCATGGTTTAGTAAAGTGTTGAAGATGCAACTCATGGTTTAGTAAAGTGTTGAAGACGTGACTCTTGGTTTAGTGACTCATGGTTTAGTAAAGTGTTGAAGACGTGACTCTTGGTTTAGTGACTCATGGTTTAGTGTTGAAGATGTGACTCATGGTTTAGTAAAGTGTTGAAGATGCAACTCATGGTTTAGTAAAGTGTTGAAGATGCAACTCATGGTTTAGTAAAGTGTTGAAGACGTGACTCATGGTTTAGTAAAGTGTTGAAGATGTGAAGATATGACTCATGGTTTAGTAAAGTGTTGAAGATGTGAAGATATGACTCATGGTTTAGTAAAGTGTTGATGTGACTCATGGTTTAGTAAAGTGTTGAAGATGTGACTCATGGTTTAGTAAAGTGTTGAAGATCAACTCATGGTTTAGTAAAGTGTTGACTCATGGTTTAGTAAAGTGTGTGACTCATGGTTTAGTAAAGTGTTGAAGACGTGACTCATGGTTTAGTAAAGTGTTGACTCATGGTTTAGTAAAGTGTGTGACTCATGGTTTAGTAAAGTGTTGAAGATGCAACTCATGGTTTAGTACAGTGTTGACGATGTGACTCATGGTTTAGTACAGTGTTGACGATGTGACTCATGGTTTAGTAAAGTGTTGAAGATGCAACTCATGGTTTAGTAAAGTGTTGAAGATGTGACTCTTGGTTTAGTGACTCATGGTTTAGTAAAGTGTTGAAGACGTGACTCTTGGTTTAGTGACTCATGGTTTAGTAAAGTGTTGAAGATGTGACTCTTGGTTTAGTGACTCATGGTTTAGTAAAGTGTTGAAGATGTGACTCTTGGTTTAGTAAAGTGTTGAAGATGTGACTCTTGGTTTAGTGACTCATGGTTTAGTAAAGTGTTGAAGATGTGACTCATGGTTTAGTAAAGTGTTGAAGATGCAACTCATGGTTTAGTAAAGTGTTGAAGATCAACTCATGGTTTAGTAAAGTGTTGAAGATGTGAAGATATGACTCATGGTTTAGTAAAGTGTTGATGTGACTCATGGTTTAGTGGTGTTGAAGATGTGAATCATGGTTTAGTAACTCATGGTTTAGTAAAGTGTTGAAGAGGCAGCTCATGGTTTAGTAAAGTGTTGAAGATGTGACTCATGGTTTAGTAAAGTGTTGAAGATGTGACTCATGGTTTAGTAAAGTGTTGAAGATGCAACTCATGGTTTAGTAAAGTGTTGAAGATGTGACTCATGGTTTAGTAAAGTGTTGAAGATGTGACTCATGGTTTAGTAAAGTGTTGAAGATGCAACTCATGGTTTAGTAAAGTGTTGACTCATGGTTTAGTAAAGTGTTGACTCATGGTTTAGTAAAGTGTTGACTCATGGTTTAGTAAAGTGTTGAAGATGTGACTCATGGTTTAGTAAAGTGTTGAAGATACAGCTCATGGTTTAGTAAAGTGTTGACTCATGGTTTAGTAAAGTGTTGACTCATGGTTTAGTAAAGTGTTGACTCATGGTTTAGTAAAGTGTTGAAGATGTGACTCATGGTTTAGTAAAGTGTTGAAGATACAGCTCATGGTTTAGTAAAGTGTTGACTCATGGTTTAGTAAAGTGTTGACTCATGGTTTAGTAAAGTGTTGAAGATGTGACTCATGGTTTAGTAAAGTGTTGAAGATGCAAATGTAAAAACTGTACTCGCGCATGCACCAACAGTGTTAATAGGGTATTTTTGAAAGATATAATCGACAGTATACCCTGTGTTAATGATTATCGTTTTTGTGATACCACGTGATTTTTAAACGCAAATGTTTAGTATATCGTGAACATACTGTACAGCAGTTAAATGCCCAAATATAAACTATATCCATCTTGGTTGGGGGGGTCAGGTGAGTTTGCGACACAGACCTGCTTCCAGGGGAGGTTTGGAGAGGAGACAGGAAGTGACCAGTTTGGAGGTTGCATCATGTTCCACGCCCCCAGACCTGGAGAGAACCTGGCCATCGGCAGAATTGAACACGTTGAGGTACAGTCCCATAATCACTAACCTGGCCATCGGCAGAATTGAACACGTTGAGGTACAGTCCCATAATCACTAACCTGGCCATCGGCAGAATCGAACACGTTGAGGTACAGTCCCATAAATCACTAACCTGGCCATCGGCAGAATTGAACACGTTGAGGTACAGTCCCATAATCACTAACCTGGCCATCGGCGGAATTGAACACGTTGAGGTACAGTCCCATAATCACTAACCTGGCCATCGGCAGCTTTGAACACGTTGAGGTACAGTCCCATAATCACTAACCTGGCCATCGGCAGGATTGAACACGTTGAGGTACAGTCCCATAATCACTGATAAACCTGGCCATCGGCAGGATTGAACACGTTGAGGTACAGTCCCATAATCACTGATAAACCTGGCCATCGGCAGGATTGAACACGTTGAGGTACAGTCCCATAATCACTGATAAACCTGGCCATCGGCAGGATTGAACACGTTGAGGTACAGTCCCATAATCACTGAGGTTCTTTCTCCATAACTTTTGTTGTGTGCATTTATACTTTTTGATATTCATCATGAACTGACTACTACCAGCTACTGGGACGACTTAGCAGTTTAATCCTTCTCTCCATAAGGAAATGATAATGTTGACTAAATCCTTTTCTTTAACAGCTACCTACTTTTAATCCCATTTTTATAATTCAGAAGTTTCAGATTTTTAATCCTGTTTTCAGGAATATTCATTGTATTACAGAACACAGCTCTATGTTATGATGCACTCTCACTGCAGTGTTGATGCTAGAATCGGAATGTTGGAATGTGTTGGAATATTAGATGTTGGAATATTGGATATTATGATGACGCATCATTGGAGAGCCTGGGAGGGGTCTCATTAGAGTGTGTCACCCTCCACAGATCTTCAACGCAGGCCAGGCCTTCCGTCTGGGCCGCTACCCCATCCACTGGCACTTGATGGGCGACGTCAACTTCAAGTCCTACGTGCGCGGCTGCGCCCTCCACCAGACCTACAACCGCGCCGTGACCATCCACAACACGCACCGCCTCCTGGTGGAACGCAACGTCATCTACAACATCATGGGCGGCGCCTTCTTCATCGAGGACGGCATCGAGACGGGCAACGTGCTCCAGTACAACCTGGCCGTGTTCGTCAAGCAGAGCACCAGCCTGCTCAACGACGACGTCACTCCGGCCGCCTACTGGGTCACCAACCCCAACAACGTCATCCGGCACAACACCGCTGTTGGCGGGACCCACTTTGGGTTCTGGTACCGCATGCACAAGAATCCCGACGGTCCCAGCTACGACCCGAACATTTGCCAGCAGCGCGTGCCGCTGGGCGAGTTCGCCAACAACACGGCCCACTCCCAGGGCTGGTTCGGCTTGTGGATCTTCAAGGAGTACTACCCGGTGAGGGACGGCAGGTGCCGGAGCAAGGTGCCCGAGCCCGCCGTGTTCCGCTCGCTGACCGCCTGGAACTGCGAGAAGGGGGCGGAGTGGGTGGACGTGGGCGCCGTGCAGTTCAACGGCTTCGTCATGGTCAACAACGAGAAGGCGGGCATCGAGGGGAAACGCATCATCAGCAGCTACGTCCGGGACTTCAGCGAGGAGGCCGGGGCGGCGGTGGTCAACAGCACCCTGGTTGGCCACGTGGATGAGCTGTTGCTGGGCGATGACTACTGCTCGACCAGAGGGGTCATCCTGCCGCTGGACGACGGCATGAGCGTCCTCTCCAGCACATTCATGAACTTTGACCGGCCAGGCTGCACGGCCATCGGAGTGGCGGCGATTGACGGGACCTGCAAGGAGCGCTGCGGGGGATGGGGGGCCCGGTTCTCTGGGATCCAGTACTACAACTCGCCCCACAAGGCTGGCTTCAGGTGGGAGCACGAGGTCAACCTCGTCGACCTGGATGGCTCCCTCACAGGTACTCAAACAACACACACCACAAAATGGGCTCCGAGGCCTTTGGTTACTTTGATTACTTATACATCTAAATAATAACTTCAGATGAATATTTATCTTTTATCGTTGCTGTGACATACACAGTTGATTAGATCATTGCCAACAATACCTCACCAATCTCGCAAGGACCTGATTGGGTCCATGTTCTGACCTCTCTGTCATGACCAGGTTCCTGTTACGACCTCTATAATATGTAATTTGATAACCAGATTCATGTTATGATCTCTTGATGTGTTATGACCTCTGAAAGATGTTATGACCTCTGTAAGATGTTATGTTATGACCTCTGTAATATGTTATATTATGACCAGGCTCTGCGGGCAGTAAGGTGGTGCCAGCGAGCCCCCTGTTGGACCCGGCCCTCTGCACATCTCACGACGACTGGAGCGTTGGCTTCCCCGGGGTCATCTGTGATCCCAGCGTCAGCTTCCACCGCCTGGCCTTCAACCACCCGACGCCCACCTCCCTGGAGAGCAACCTCGCCATCTTCTCCAATGACTTTGGTGAGTCCTCTATGCACATACTGTATACATACATGTGTGCATTCACATACGCATATACACACACACACACACACACACACACACACACACCTCCCTGGAGAGCAACCTCGCCATATTCTCCAATGACTTTGGTGAGTCCTCTATGCACATACTGTATACATACATGTGTGCATTCACATACGCATATACACACACACACACACACACACACACACACACACACACACAAACATACATATGCATACAAGTGCACATTCATAGACGCACATGAAATAGTGAGTGAAAAAGTGTGAAGGATTTCACAAAAGTGACACAAAGGTGACCCCTTGTGGAGGCACTAGCATGTCTACACATAGTACCACAAGCAAAGGAAGTATTCTTTTCCCTGATAAGTGCAATAGTGCAATAGCATCTCTACACATTCTATACCCTGATAATCAAGAGTGCATTAGCATATCTACACATTCTATACCCTGATAATCAAAATCCTTAATTTTTTGGATAACGATTTTACTGCCATATCTGTCTGTGTTAATCTCCAAACAAGACAAATCTTAACTCTGTATCTTAGACAAAAACCCATTCTATCTACATTCTATTCTACCCATTCTATACCCTGATAATCAAGAGTGCAATAGCATCTTTAGCACTAGCCTCAATAGCATCTCTAGCACTAGCCTCAATAGCATCTCTACACATTCTATACCCTGATAATCAGGAGTGCAATAGCATCTCTAGCACTAGCCTCAATAGCATCTCTACACATTCTATACCCTGATAATCAAGTGCAATAGCATCTCTACACATTCTATACCAGGGGCGGCTCGTCCATAAGGACGATTGGGGCGACGCACTGCCTAGGGAAAAAAAAAAAAAAAAAAAAAAAAAAAAAAAAACAACTCCTTATTTATAAACGCAATATCTTTCTAAGTCGCGTAAATGACACGTGCATTTAAATGTAATAATTTTTTTTCTGTCGGATTCTACCACTAGACCGTCTGATCTGCCTCTGTATGTCATTGTCGAATCAGGTAACAGTCGTTCAGTCAGCCTAAAGTCGTGCTTCAAATGGCCCCACCCCTTCTGGGCCGATTTGGGGCGAAATGAAAATCGCCCCAGACCTCTCCCATTGACTCCCATGTTAAATCCATTTTTTTCACAAAACAGAGCTCTCAATGCATTCTCTATGGCTTCCGGGAGGGCTCGCCCCTCCTGGTCTTGTCATAAGTAGTGGACGTAAAAGCCTATACGAACGTCATACAGCTTCGACGGAGGCATATTCTGTCAAGATGGCTGCCCTGTCCAGTGCAATAACTCGATTCGCTCTTTTGACAGAAACTCCTTTTTAGTCGGCGTACTAATGAAGATAAATTGACAACAAAACAATGAGGACTTCCTAGACCAAATGTATCCATTCAACAGGTTTCTACAAAGGGAGGGAAATTATACATCCAAGAATTGGAACGAAAGAAAATCGCGTGGCTAATGCGGTCTGTATTTCATATACCACTGTCACTTTTCATAGGTTTTACAGTGTGTTTCACAGTTCGCTTCTTGCACTAACACTGAATATTTTTTTATGTGATGACTTATTTTGCTTTTGTAAGCCAATACTTTCAAGATCAGTCAATAAATATTGTTGTTTTTGACTTATGTTACCCCTTCTTTATGATGTTACTGGACATATCATGTGTCCTGTTAAGCTATGTTACATCATACAACATTTGAGACACGTGGATAATGAAAAAGTGGGATAATTTAATGTGGAGCCACATCATGTTTGCTTATGAAGGCTCCTGGATGCAACTTTCTTCCATAGCTTTCCACCTGTAACTTGCTACTCTAGTTATGTAGCAAGAGGGGACATATTACTGTTGTGTGCTGCCAATAGTGGACAAAAAGGTATTGCTGTATGAGTTAATCAGCTAACTTAATGTACTTACTGAATGGGTCGCCTTAATCATTATAGAAAAAATTGCCCCCCCTGAGAATTTTTTCAGGAGCCGCCACTGTTCTATACCCTGATAATCAAGAGTGCCATAGCATCGCTAGCACTAGCCTCAATAGCATCTAGCACTAGCATCTCTAGCATCTCTACACATTCTATACCCTGATAATCAAGAGTGTTGCACCGTTTGCTCTATAGGTGCAAGTGAGGTTCCATACATGAAGAAGAGGATGACTCACAAGTTTGGCTGGATGGCGATGCTTCCGTCTGGACAGACATACAGGTGGCACTTTGATGGCGTGGCTCAGATCACCAACATATCATATGACTCCACTTTCTATGGGTTTAAGGTAAGCCACATGACCCATCAAAATAAAGCTGAAGTGTTTGGTTTAGGTTTTCTTTAGTTTCTCCTAATTCTCATCTTGGCCATTCTTTCCTCCTTCTCTGTCCTCTGTCATACTCACACACACACACACACTCACACACACTCACAGCGCGACGAGTTCATCATCATCAACCACAATCTGACTCAGAGTCCAGACAGTTTCTTCATCATGGACAAGAGAAATGGCTCCTCCTCCCCTCTGACGAATGATGATAATGTGAATGGAGACTGGTATATCGACGAGAACACCAACAACCTGTACTACTTAGGTAAAGTGTCTCTACTGCCCCCTAGTGGTCAACTCTGACCACCATTTCTCCTCTGTGTCTGTTTCACGACCCTTCAATAGAATAATTTGATGTGGTTGAAACCAATGCCCTTCTTTCAAATATCAATATTTCTGCCACATATCATAAAAGGTTTATGTATCATATTTTGTGTAATAGTAACACAACCACACTACTGCCAGGGTGTGTGCATGTTGTGTCCTGAGAATCCTGAGCGCATTGAGGAGTTGTCCTCGGGAAGTTAGATAATGGCCAAGACCTAATGACTTTGGTTCAACTCAAGACACTTTTAATATATGCATACCCCACTTCTAATTCTAGGCATCACACTCACTACACACACTGCAGTGGATAAGACATTGACTCCAGTGAACTAGACATTGAACAGCTTGACAGGCTAAGATATTCACTGCACTGGTTAGGACACTTAAGTGGCTTAGATATCGACTGCACTGGCTACCACAGTAACTGCACTGGTTATGATGCTAACTTGTAAGGCTAAGATATTGACTCCACTGGCTAGCACAGTAACTGCACTGGTTATGATGCTAACTTGTAAGGCTAAGATATTGACTGCACTGACTAGCATGTAAAGTGCACTGGATGAAAGACTGATTGCCGTGCACAAGACACATAAGACTGATCTGCCTGTCTCTGCCTCTCTCAGTGTCCGGACAGGACTCTCACAGCCGCCGTAGACGTCGTTCCAGTGTGGACCCCGAGGTAGTGGACAGGAACGTGGACTTCAAGGTGTTCAGCTGCTTCTACCCCACCTGCCAGCCCCCCCCTCCGCCTCCCCCAGCAACACTGCCCCCGCTGCCCTCACGAAGGCCTGATGACTTTATGTGAGTCACACACACACACACACACACACACACACAGCCACATGTACACACACGCACACACACACAACCACACACACACACACACACACACATACAGCCACATGTACAAACACACACACACACACACACACACACACACACACACACACACACACACAACCACACTGTCAGGCCACCCACCCACACGTTCACTGATCCGGGGGGGCCGGGGTGGTTTCGGGAGCTCAAGGAGTCAGATTCTGAGGTGTCTGGCCCAACTGCCACAGCAGCTGATCTCCTGATCTCCTGCTGGCTGGTCAGGGCCTGACCGTGTGTTTCCATTATCTTTTCAAACTCAGTGTAGTGCAGGGATTGAACCCTTGAGGCCACCGTATTGCTGAACCAGTGTGTAACAATGCTGAGAAAAACACAGATCAGAAGAAAAAACAGAGGAAGGGAAAGTCCCAAAAAACACAGAAGATCTAAATGATTAACTAAAGATATAACAGCCAAAAACAGGGCAGACAAGCCAGGTAAATACACGCTCCAGAACAAGTCAAAAACTAAAAACATCTAACTGCTAACCAGTAAGAAAGAATATCCAAAAACTCACGGGTAGACAAGAGATTACTTCAACTTGGTGACTTGAGTTACACAGACCACTCAGTGATGAGTTTGCCAAAGGGCCAGGGATAAATACTAAGTGAATTGGTCATGTGACTAACTGATGAGCAGGTGGGAACACAAAATGGTGGCAAAACAAACAGGCAGGAAGTAAACATGACAGGTGAAAGGTCGGGGTAAAAGCACATGGACAACAAAACACAAAGCACATAGAAACACAACAGGCAGAGTGTCTTTGGCGGCCTCTAGAGGGCAAACAATGTTCCAACTCGTGACACACCCACACACACACACACACACACAGTTGTAACAAACTTGCGTCTAAAAGCTTCTCATTTCATTCTGTACAACTACAGCTCCTGGTCCAGTGAGTCCTTCTGGCTCTCGTCTGCTGAGAACAACTTCACCGTGCCTAGAGAGGGCTCTGATGTGGTTATCCCAATAGGTAACCTGTTCCTCCTTTAATGTAGTTCACCGTGCCCAGAGGGCTCTGATGTGGTTATCCCAATAGGTAACCTGTTCCTCCTTTAATGTAGTTCACCGTGCCCAGAGGGCTCTGATGTGGTTATCCCAATAGGTAACCTGTTCCTCCTTTAATGTAGTTCACCATTAGAGAGGGCTCTGATGTGGTTATCCCAATAGGTAACCTGTTCATCCTCTACTGTAGTTAACAGTTCACTCAGTGTTTAACACTGCTTCTAGAAACACAGTCATCTGATGTACACATACACATACGTACGTGTCCACATACATGTCTGAATGCACTGTTCATACTGTCCACACACTCCAGTATCTCCATCACTGACATCAACCATCACGAGCACCACCATCATAGCCTTCTTTACCTTCATCGTCCTCATCCTCATCATCATCATCAAACACCACCGCCTCCACAATCTTCTTCACTTGTTTTGCGTCCACAGGGTCTTGGATGGTGCTAGATGAAGACACCCCTCCTCTGAACAGATTGACGGTGCAGGGTGTCCTGGAGGTCCCCGATGACATGAACACCACGTCCTCCTCTCGCTCCAGACGCTCCACAGCCAACACAATCGTCCTGGACGCCACCTACATCTCCATTCAGGTGCGCTCACACAGAACCCCTCCCCGTTGCAAGTCATGTTTCTGTAATGTTGTAATGTGCAAGTCATGTTTCTGTAATGTTGTTATTGTAAATGTATGTGCTTATGTGCTGAGGTTCTTTTCCTGTTCCCACACTGTACTCCTCTAGGAGCATAGTCTGGGGGTTGCCTTTTTTTCTCTCCTCCCCTCTCCTCATGTTATGCTGTAATTTCTCCATATAAAAAAGTCAACCTAAAATTCCCTCAGGATTAATAAAGTATCCATCTATCTATCTATCTATCATTTAGAAACATTTAGTTTACACTGTTCTCAAATATTTGAGGTTCTCAAATATTGTAAGTTGGTTTGGACAAAAGCCAAATAGCATAACTATAACGATATACACTGCAATTTAAAAGGTCAGGGGTCACTTGGAAATGTCCTTGTTTTTGCAAGAAAACCAAATGGAGGATTCTTTGACGAAAGCAAAGTTAGAAAGACACGATTATTATTTCAATTAAAAATCATTATTCCTAACCTTGTCAATTACTTTTTGCTGTGATATTGTGTTTTTGATGTGTTGGGATATTATGGGATATACTGTACCAAACGTAAAAAAGAAACAAACAGTTTTGTCAGGGAGACCTACAGTGTCAGTGCCATCTCCAACACCAAGATAAATCACGTAGTTAAGCCTATTGTGTTCTATCACGTAGTTAAGCCTATTGTTTTCTGTCCTGCAGGGAGGTCGTCTGATAGCAGGCTGGGAGGACGAGCCCTTCAGCGGGGAACTGCACATCGTCCTGAGAGGAACTCACTACACCCCCGACTGGCTGCTGCCCAACGGCCCCAACCAGGGCTCCAAAGTGCTGGGTGAGGACCTAACCCTAACCCACAGCACCAGCCATAGCTGAGGCGCAGAGCAGTGAAGATAGCTTTAGTGTGCTAACGATAGCATTGAAGACTCAGGGTGCTAAAGATAGCAGTGAAGATAGCTTTAGTGTGCTAAAGATAGCATTGAAGACTCAGTGTGCTAAAGATACCAGTGAAGACTCAGGGTGCTAAAGATAGCATTGAAGACTCAGTGTGCTAAAGATAGCAGTGAAGATAGCTTTAGTGTGGTAAAGATAGCATTGAAGACTCAGGGTGCTAAAGATAGCATTGAAGACTCAGGGTGCTAAAGATAGCAGTGAAGATAGCTTTAGTGTGCTAAAGATAGCATTGAAGATAGCTTTAGTGTGCTAAAGATAGCATTGAAGATAGCTTTAGTGTGCTAAAGATAGCAGTGAAGATAGCTTTAGTGTGCTAAGGATAGCAGTGAAGATAGCTTCAGTGTGCTAAAGATAGCATTGAAGACTCAGGGTGCTAAAGATAGCATTGAAGACTCGGGGTGCTAAAGATAGCAGTGAAGATAGCTTTAGTGTGCTAAAGATAGCATTGAAGACTCAGTGTGCTAAAGATAGCAGTGAAGACTCAGTGTGCTAAAGATAGCATTGAAGATAGCTTTAGTGTGCTGAAGATAGCATTGAAGACTCAGTGTGCTAAAGATAGCAGTGAAGACTCAGTGTGCTAAAGATAGCAGTGAAGATAGCTTTAGTGTGCTAAAGATAGCAGTGAAGATAGCTTTAGTGTGCTAAAGATAGCATTGAAGACTCAGGGTGCTAAAGATAGCATTGAAGACTCAGGGTGCTAAAGATAGAAGGGTGTAATCTGCCTACTGAGAAGCAGAGTCCTGCCACTGTCATGGAAGCAAGAAGTCTATGTTTACTCTTTTATCATTCCTGTCATGCAGTATAGTGCATAGTTTCATACTTGCATCCCAGGAATCTAGGAATTGTACAGTGTGCAAATATTGCTGCTCTCCTCTTTTTGCTTGTTTGTCCATGCTAACATTGCTACATACAGTTTAATGGTAGTTCCAGTGTATTGGTATTATACAGAATTTGGCTAAATATCTGATGAGTAATGAGACATCCCTGCGGCCTCTGCTCTGCCACAGGTGTGTTTGGCACTCTGGACCTCTATGGAAAGCCCCACGACGTCTACCACACCAAACTGGCAAGCACCGCGTCGGCTGGCACAGACACCCTCACCCTTCGTGAGGCGGTTGACTGGCAGGTAAGGGTCTCTCTGAGGGGGTTTGGCCCCAGACTCTAAGGTGCTCATTGCTACGCTTCTGGCCAACAGCAGTATCATTTACAACAGGGGGCCTTTATTTGAAGTGTGATGTGACTGAACTGTGATGCATCACATCAATGATGGTGTTAATATTGACAAAACTACCATTTTTATAAAAAAAAATGACATTTTATGGGCAATCTGCTGTTTAACATCATCTGGAACCTTGCAAGGCCGATGCTGACGTAGAGTCAGCCATTATGGAGTTATCTCCGTCAGGAAATGGACCACAGTTTCACTTGAATAGTCCATGAGGGTTGAGTAGAGTAATAGTCCATGCTGAGGGTTTAGCAGAGTAATAGTCCATGATGAGGGTTTAGCAGAGTAATAGTCCATGCTGAGGGTTTAGCAGAGTAATAGTCCATGCTGAGGGTTGAGTAGAGTAATAGTCCATGTTGAGGGTTGAGTAGAGTAATAGTCCATGTTGAGGGTTGGGTAGAGTAATAGTCCATGTTGAGCGTTGAGTAGAGTAATACCTGTGATGTGTTTGAATAGTCCATGAGGGTTGAGTAGAGTAATAGTCCATGTTGAGGGTTGAGTAGAGTAATACCTGTGATGTGTTTGAATAGTCCATGTTGAGGGTTGAGTAAATACCTGTGATGTGTTTGAATAGTCCATGTTGAGGGTTGAGTAGAGTAATACCTGTGATGTGTTTGAATAGTCCATGTTGAGCGTTGAGTAGAGTAATACCTGTGTTGTGTTTGAATAGTCCATAGTTGAGTAGAGTAATACCTGTGTTGTGTTTGAATAGTCCATAATGAGCGTTGAGTAGAGTAATACCTGTGTTGTGTTTGAATAGTCCATGCTGAGCGTTGAGTAGAGTAATAGTCCATGTTGAGCGTTGAGTAGAGTAATAGTCCATGTTGAGGGTTGAGTAGAGTAATACCTGTGATGTGTTTGAATAGTCCATGTTGAGGGTTGAGTAAAGTAATACCTGTGATGTGTTTGAATAGTCCATGTTGAGGGTTGAGTAGAGTAATACCTGTGATGTGTTTGAATAGTCCATGTTGAGGGTTGAGTAGAGTAATACCTGTGATGTGTTTGAATAGTCCATGTTGAGCGTTGAGTAGAGTAATACCTGTGTTGTGTTTGAATAGTCCATAGTTGAGTAGAGAAATACCTGTGCTGTGTTTGAATAGTCCATAGTTGAGTAGAGTAATACCTGTGTTGTGTTTGAATAGTCCATGCTGAGGGTTGAGTAGAGTAATATCTGTGTTGTGTTTTAGGCAGGGGATGAAGTGGTCATCTCCACCACCAGCTATGACCCATGGCAGACAGAGAAGAGGACCATATCCGCCGTCTCTGATGACAGAAGGACACTCACACTGAGCGAGCCGCTCACACACACTCATATCGGTCAGTCTCACACACACACACACACACACACACACACACACACACACACTCACACACACACACACACACACACACACACACACACACACACACTCACACACACACACACACACTCACACTCACACACACACACACACTCACACTCACACTCACACACACTCACACTGAGCGAGCCGCTCACACACACTCATATCGGTCAGTCTCACACACTCACACACACACACACACACACACACACACACACACACACTCACACTCACATCGGTCAGTCACCCCAAAGACACATTACTCCCTACTAAAGCACATTTTAACAGGGAATTAACAGTATTGTTCTGAGTCTTGAGACAATTTAGAGGGTTACTGCTATCATGAGCTTCATGTTTTCATGAAGACATATGCAAGTAAAACATCAGGAGTCTTATTGATGGCGCTCTTTTGAAAAGAAGCACATTGACTCATTTGCCATCAACCTTTTAAGATTGTACTGCTATATTACTACACATGATTCAGTACCAACACACACACACACACACACACACACACACACACACACCCTCCTAGTCTAGATTGTACTGCTATATTACTACACATGATTCAGTACCAACACACACACACACACACACACACACACACACACCCTCCTAGTCTAGATTGTACTGCTATACTACTACAATTGATTCAGTACCAACATATAATGGAAAAGAACGTATTATCAAAAGAACACAGAAAAGAATGGTCTTTGTTTTGTCTTTTAGGGGAGACCTATGGTGTCAGCGGCACCTCGAGGACCTACACACTGGCAGCAGATGTGGGGCTGCTGACCAGGAACATCAAGATTATTGGCCACGCCCACGCTGAGCTGTACAGCCAATCGTTTGGCGCTCGCCTGCTGGTGGGCACCTTCTCAGAGGGAGGCATCGACTACAGAGGTAACAGATACAACAGCCAACACAGACACAACGAAATCTTATCGGGAGATTGTGTGTCAGTGTGTGTGTGTGTGTGTGTGTGTGTGTGTGTGTGTGTGAGAGAGAGAGAAAAGGGAAAAAAACATAATAATAAGTTTATCCTACTTTACTAATATATCACAATACATCATGACATGAGAGGATCATCATGATATTCTATATAGGTTGATATGCGATATGCCACAATATAGCATGTTAAACCGTGACGTGTTTTTCTCTTCTCAGGAGAAGCTCAGATAAGGAATGTGGAGTTTTACCACACTGGACAGGAGGGATGGTCCGATTTCTACGACCCGCGCTACTCTGTAGCTTTCGTCAATTTGGGAGAGGTGAGAGGAAACACAAACACACAAACACACAAACACAAACACACAAATCACATTTCTATTTCAGGCAACCACACTTTGACTTCAAACACTGAAGTGGTATAGATTGGCCCTCCTTCAGTGAAGCCCTGTCAAATGCTAACTGCTATGTGACCAGTTGGGAGAACAAACTAAAACAACATTGTTGTCGTTGTTATAAGGTGTTGGCTTTTGTTGTCGTTGTCGTTGTTATAAGGTGTTGGCTTTTGTTGTCGTTGTTATAAGGTGTTGGCTTTTGTTGTCGTTGTTATAAGGTGCTGGCTTTTGTCACATTGTTGTCGTTGTTATAAGGTGTTGGCTTTTGTTGTCGTTGTTATAAGGTGTTGGCTTTTGTTGTCGTTGTTATAAGGTGTTGGCTTTTGTTGTCGTGGTTATAAGGTGTTGGCTTTTGTCACATTGTTGTCGTTGTTATAAGGTGTTGTCGTTGTTGTCGTTGTTATAAGGTGTTGGCTTTTGTTGTCGTTGTTATAAGGTGTTGTCGTTGTTGTCGTTGTTATAAGGTGTTGTCGTTGTTGTCGTTGTTATAAGGTGTTGGCTTTTGTCCCTCTAGGTGCCTGAGATGGAGTCCTACATCCAGGGATGTGGTTTCCATGACGGCTTCTCTCCTGCCATCGGCATCTTTGGCACAGATGGACTGACTGTAGATGACAACGTCATCCACTTCACTGTAGGAGAAGGTAGGTGCTTTTATTTAGTGACGCTTTATAGAGTAAAATATCAGTAGATATTGACGATAGAAAGTAGAATAGTTTCTTCACTGTAGGCAAGGTGGGTGCTTTTATTTAAGTGATAACACTTTATAGAGTAAAATATCAGTAGATATTGACGATAGAAAGTAAAATAGTTTCTTCACTGTAGGCAAGGTAGGTGCTTTTATTTAAGTGGTAACACTTTATAGAGTAAAATATCAGTAGATATTGATGATAGAAAGTAGAATAGTTTCTTCACTGTTGGCAAAAGTGGCTCTCTCATTTTGTGCTGACAGTTTAGTCTGTATACTATCAGCAGATATAGAAGATGGTGGAGAGAGATTACCAAAGTATAATTGTCCTGCAGGCAGCAGTGTCATTTGACTGCATTCACCGCTGGCTTGACAAAAATAATGAAATATTGTGAAACGCTTGGATTAAAACACAATATTGTAAATATAAGTTATAAGTCAATAGTTACACGTTACTCCAAACTCATCTGTGTGTTGTGAAACTCATCTGGTGTGTGTTGTGAAACTCATCTGGTGTCTCTGGTGAAACTCATCTGTGTGTCTCTGGTGAAACTCATCTGGTGTGTGTTGTGAAACTCATCTGTGTGTTGTGAAACTCATCTGGTGTGTGTTGTGAAACTCATCTGGTGTCTCTGGTGAAACTCATCTGTGTGTCTCTGGTGAAACTCATCTGGTGTGTGTGTTGTGAAACTCATCTGTGTGTCTCTGGTGAAACTCATCGTGTGTGTCTCTGGTGAAACTCATCTGGTGTCTCTGGTGAAACTCATCTGTGTGTCTCTGGTGAAACTCATCTGTGTGTCTCTGGTGAAACTCATCTGTGTGTCTCTGGTGAAACTCATCTGTGTGTGTCTGGTGAAACTCATCTGTGTGTCTCTGGTGAAACTCATCTGTGTGTTGTGAAACTCATCTGTGTGTGTTGTGAAACTCATCTGTGTGTCTCTGGTGAAACTCATCTGGTGTCTCTGGTGAAACTCATCTGGTGTCTCTGGTGAAACTCATCTGGTGTGTGTTGTGAAACTCATCTGTGTGTTGTGAAACTCATCTGGTGTGTCTGGTGAAACTCATCGTGTGTGTCTCTGGTGAAACTCATTTGGTGTGTCTCTGGTGAAACTCATCTGTGTGTCTCTGGTGAAACTCATCTGTGTGTCTCTGGTGAAACTCATCTGTGTGTCTCTGGTGAAACTCATCTGTGTGTCTCTGGTGAAACTCATCGTGTGTGTCTCTGGTGAAACTCATCTGTGTGTCTATGGTGAAACTCATCTGTGTGTTGTGAAACTCATCTGTGTGTGTCTGGTGAAACTCATCTGTGTGTCTATGGTGAAACTCATCTGTGTGTTGTGAAACTCATCTGGTGTCTCTGGTGAAACTCATCTGTGTGTTGTGAAACTCATCTGTGTGTTGTGAAACACATCTGTGTGTCTGGTGAAACTCATCTGTGTGTTGTGAAACTCATCGTGTGTGTCTCTGGTGAAACTCATCTGGTGTCTCTGGTGAAACTCATCTGTGTGTCTCTGTTGTGAAACTCATCTGTGTGTCTCTGGTGAAACTCATCTGGTGTGTCTCTGGTGAAACTCATCTGTGTGTCTCTGGTGAAACTCATCTGGTGTGTGTTGTTAAACTCATCTGGTGTCTCTGGTGAAAGGTATCAGAGTATGGGGCAGCAGCAACCTGATCAGAAGGAACCTGGTGACCATGACCCTGTGGCCCGGGTCCTACCAGGGCCGAGAGGAGATGTTCAACTACGACTGGACCGCTGCTATAGAGGTCAGTGCTCACTCCCTTTAACTACGACTGGACCGCCGCTATAGAGGTCAGTGCTCACTCCCTTTAACTACGACTGGACCGCCGCTATAGAGGTCAGTGCTCACTCCCTTTAACTACGACTGGACCGCCGCTATAGAGGTCAGTGCTCACTCCCTTTAACTACGACTGGACCGCCGCTATAGAGGTCAGTGCTCACTCCCTTTAACTACGACTGGACCGCGGCTATAGAGGTCAGTGCTCACTCCCTTTAACTACGACTGGACCGCCGCTATAGAGGTCAGTGCTCACTCCCTTTAACTACGACTGGACCGCCGCCATAGAGGTCAGTGCTCACTCCCTTTAACTACGACTGGACCGCTGCTATAGAGGTCAGTGCTCACTCCCTTTAACTACGACTGGACCGCTGCTATAGAGGTCAGTGCTCACTCCCTTTAACTACGACTGGACCGCTGCTATAGAGGTCAGTGCTCACTCCCTTTAACTACGACTGGACCGTCGCTATAGAGGTCAGTGCTCACTCCCTTTAACTACGACTGGACCGCTGCTATAGAGGTCAGTGCTCACTAGCAGGTGGATCAGGTGTGACAGTAGCCTTAGGTACTAGGCCTTCAACTATGACTGGACCGCGGCTATAGAGGGTCCTACCAGGGCAGAGAGTAGACCTTTAACTACGACTGGACCGCCCCTATAGAGGTCAGTGCTCACTCCCTTTAACTACGACTGGACCGCTGCTATAGAGGTCAGTGCTCACTAGCAGGTGGATCAGGTGTGACAGTAGCCTTAGGTACTAGGCCTTCAACTATGACTGGACCGCGGCTATAGAGGGTCCTACCAGGGCAGAGAGTAGACCTTTAACTACGACTGGACCGCCCCTATAGAGGTCAGTGCTCACTCCCTTTAACTACGACTGGACCGCTGCTATAGAGGTCAGTGCTCACTAGCAGGTGGATCAGGTGTGACAGTAGCCTTAGGTACTAGGCCTTCAACTATGACTGGACCGCGGCTATAGAGGGTCCTACCAGGGCAGAGAGTAGACCTTTAACTACGACTGGACCGCCTCTATAGAGGTCAGTGCTCAGGGTTCTACCAGGGCAGAGAGTAGGCCTTTAACTACGACTGGGCCTTAGGTACTAGGCCTTTAACTATGACTGGACCGCTGCTATAGAGGTCAGTGCTCACTAGCAGGTGGATCAGGTGTGACAGTGGCCTTAGGTACTAGGCCTTTAACTATGACTGGACCGCTGCTATAGAGGTCAGTGCTCACTAGCAGGTGGATCAGGTGTTACAGTGGCCTTAGGTACTAGGCCCTTAATACATAATTCATTTAATGAAAAAAGTCAACATTGTTATCAAATGCACGTCCAATAGGATGTGTTTAGTAATGTGTAATAATGTATACTTACGTGAGAGATAGGTTGTATTAAAACCCCAAATCACTAAGCTTGTGTTAGTACATCGTACCAAAGGGCACTTTTAATGAAATGTGTTTTAAGTAGAAGTACTTTTAAAAGGCTACATATTATAAGTGGATGGTTTTTGTCAAATTGACCATGATTCTTTCTTTTCTCTTTAAGGTGAATGAAGGCACAAATACGGTTCTCATTGGCAATATAGTTGCAGGTTTTGAGAGATCAGGGTACCTTATTGATGGAGAGCCATGCCCAGGTAATGACCTTTTCACCTCTACAGGCTTATTTACATTTATTAGGTTTACTTCTACTAACTTCAAACTTTATTTTAGAACTTTACATTCAAAATCATGTGGCTAAAACATGATTTTATTAACCCTCCTATTATGTTCAAATTTTACCCACATCTATTATGCTTGGGGTCAATTTGACCCCAGCAATTTAAACCTCTAAAAAATGATTATAATATTTTTTTTTACTCAAGTTTATGTGTCAGGTACTTTAGGTTTGTTTGTTGACTACCTAAATAGCCCTTAAAAATAAAACAATACCCCCACCCACCCCCCTTATACATCCAGAATACATGTTACGCTACTATGGAGAAATATGCAGATCACCATCAAATCTCACTGATTGACTTAAAATTGGAAAGAGATATCCTTCTGGTGTTTTATGGCTTCATATTATTTCTAAGTACATATTGTTGTTATCTATAACATATGGAATAGAAAACTATTTCTGTAATCAAGAATAGTATCAATGTGATAAAAAAAAGTTTATATTTCTTATATATTTTATACAATTAAAACAGCCTGGGGTCAAATTGACCCCAAACAACACCTATGCGTAAAGCATGTGTACAGGACATTGAAAACATATCATCATGTTAATTTTGTGTTTACCCAGTTCTCCCCATTAGATTAGGAAAAGTCATTAAATATGAAGCAAAAAAAACTATGCCAATCATTTATTTAGAGACGTTAAACATTGAAAAGGGTCAAATTGACCCCAAACATAATAGGAGGGTTAATACATTATGTACACATATTGTTCATTTATATTTTATGTTGTGTATTCAGACTTCAAAAACATTAGCAAATGTTCTTCTACTGTGTGGCCTTGAGACAATATCAATTGCTCAATAAATTAATAGAATTGAATTGAATAGAATAGAATTGAATAGAAATGAATAGAATTGAATAGAATTGAATTGAATTGAATTGAATTGAATTGAATAGAATTGAATTGAATTGAATTGAATTGAATTGAATAGAATTTAATTATTGTGGCCCTTTGCCCTGACTGCTGAAATATGTCACCTGACCAGGAACGGCCAATCCGGTGCAGGCGTGGCGGGATAACGAGGCCCACGGCGGCGTCTACGGCATCATGATGAACAAGGACGGCCTGCCGGGCTGCTCACACATCCAGGGCTTTACCGTGTGGCGAAGCTTCGACTTCGGGATCTACTTCCAGGTCAGCCTCAGGGGTCATCACTTAAAGGGGTCATCAGGCTCAGGGGTCATCACTTAAAGGGGTCATCAGCCTCAGGGGTCATTACTTAAAGGGGTCATCAGGCTCAGGGGTCATCACTTAAAGGGGTCATCAGGCTCAGGGGTCATCACTTAAAGGGGTCATCAGCCTCAGGGGTCATTACTTAAAGGGGTCATCAGGCTTCAGGGGTAATCACTTAAAGGGGTCATCAGCCTGGCCGGTTCACCATTTCACTGACATGAAGGGGTCATGGGCTTGTAATGGCAGCGTGAAACTCATTCATATGAGAAAATCAACACTAAACATTTGAACTGATGATTTTTTTCAATTCTTTCAAGGTTGGAATTATTGACATTTGAGTATTTAGCCTCCATGTAAAAGTATTTGAGTAGTTTCATGTTTTTCATTTGTCAGTATCGACATCGTAAAACATCTGAATTGTCTGTTAAAAGGCTACTGAGTTTTCAAGTGTTCTTTTGCCCACTTAAGTTTATGTTCATATGTATCTGTTTATGAACTTCATTGCTCTGCGTTTGAGCTTAATTAAAGAACAACTCTTCCATGAATATTCAGATATCTAACAACTCTTCTTTTCCTGAAGGTTCCATGAATATTTAGATATCTAACAACTCTTCTTTTCCTACATTTACATTTAGTCATTTAGCAGACGCTTTTATCCAAAGCGACTTACAAGGATGTATACACATCTTACATTTACACTGATGGCACACTGCACATCAGGAGCAATTAGGGGTTCAATGTCTTGCTCAAGGACGCTTCGACAGGGAATCGAACTAGCAACCTTCTGATTACTAAACGACGTCTCTACCTCCTGTACCACTTCAAGGTTTCCATGAACATTCAGATATCTAACAACTCTTCTTTTCCTGAAGGTTTCCATGGATATTCAGATATCTAACAACTCTTCTTTTCCTGAAGGTGTCCATGAATATTCAGATATCTAACATCACTCTGGTGGATAACGGCATGGGCATCATGTCAATCATCTACGCCCCGCCCTCTCTGCAACACCTGTATGCTGATAAAACCGTACATATTCAGGTATGTAGCCTTGAAAGCCAGGGAACGCACGCACTGGTGAAAAATGTACATCTGCACTTTACAAGTCTCTTTGAACAGAAGTGTAATGCTAGTGTAATCACAGTCTTTTCTCCCTCCTGCCTTCTGGAAGACGATACAAGAGCATAAGGTCCCGTACCAGCAGATACAGGGATAGTTTTTACCCACATGCCATCAGGATGCTGAACTGTCCTTGAAATATCTTTTTGCACTACAATTATTTTTTCTCTTTTTTCTACCCTTTTTCTCCATTCTCCAGTATTTAATTTATTTATTCTCTAAGTTGAACGGACTCTGAGCACAAAGAATTTCATTACTGATAAATGCTGTTTATGAGTATATGATAATAAACTTGAACTTGAGATGCATGAAGCAATGGAAGTGTCTTTGCCTCTTTGTGTAGAATGCCCTGATTGTTGGCACCAGTCCAGACTTCAACTGCTCTGACCAGTTGTCCTCGTCTGAGACGTACGTCCGACTGTCCAGGGACCACGGAGCTCCCCGCCCTCCCATGGGTGAGCATCTGTCCTGGTCCTCACTTCAGTTTACCACACACACACACACACACACACACACACACACACACACACACACACACACACACACACAGCTTTAGTGGAGCTAAGACCAAGCCTGTGAACATGATCAGAACAGCTTTAGTGGAGCTAAGACCAGAATCAAGATCAGTTTACCAAGCACACACACACACACACACACACACACACAGAACAGCTTTAGCGGAGCTAAGACCAAGCCTGTGAACATGATCAGAACAGCTTTAGTGGAGCTAAGATCAGAATCAAGATCAGTTTACCAAGCACACACACACACACACACACACACAGAACAGCTTTAGCGGAGCTGAGATCAAGCCTGTGAACATGATCAGAACAGCTTTAGTGGAGCTAAGACCAGAATCAGTTTACCAAGCCTGTGAACACGATCAGAACAGCTTCAGTGGAGCTAAGGCCAGAATCAAGATCGAAAACATTTTACAAATATAAAATTGTGTTCAGCTTTAACTAAAAAAATATTCAAACTTCAAGCAAAACATTCAAACTACTTTCTGTTTTACTAGCATGTAAACATGACATGGCATCTTTTAATGCCACATGCCTGTAAACACGACATGGCATCTTTTAATGCCACATGCTTGTAAACATGATATAGCATCTTTTAATGCCACATGCTTGTAAACATGACATAGCATATATTAATACCACATGCTTGTAAACATGACATAGCATCTTTTAATGCCACATGCTTGTAAACATGACATAGCATATATTAATACCACATGCTTGTAAACATGACATAGCATCTTTTAATGCCACATGCTTGTAAACATGACATAGCATATATTAATACCACATGCTTGTAAACATGACATAGCATCTTTTAATGCCACATGCTTGTAAACATGATTGTCATGCTGGTATGATCTCAACCCAAATTAAAATCATCATTGAGCTCAGACATAACAAGTACAAATAAAAAACAACAAAATGTTTCCTAAAATCTTCCTCTTAATCTATGGCCTCTGTAGTAATGGCATTGCCACCTCATTGAGCTCTTCAGCAGACAGACATAACAAGTGTCAACTGCAAATAAAAAAACACTCAAATGTTTCCTAAAATCCTGATTGCTGTTGATCTCTGGCCTCTGTATTAATGGCCTTGTCACTCCACAGGGGGCAGGTCTGGGATCTGCTGGCCAGCCTTCATATCAGGACACAACGCCGGCCCCACCATGTCTCTCACCGGCTCCACCAGCTACAACACCATCAAGGGCCTCATGACAGTCACCGGTGAGTGTGGAGCTGTGTGTGTGTGTGTGTGTGTGTGTGTGTGTGTGTGTGTGTGTGTGTGTGTGTGTGTGTGTGTGTGTGTGTGTGTGTGTGTGTGTGTGGTTCATGTGAATGTGTGCCAGTGTTTGTTTATGTCTGTTTGTTTCCATTCTTGTATTCATTCCTATGTTGTTTTTTATGTGTGTGTGTGTGTGTGTGTGTGTGTGTGTGTGTGTGTGTGTGTGTGTGCGTGTGTGTGTATCCTCCAGACACAACATTTGTGGCTTTCGGGGACGTGTGTTCGACTGAAAGAGCCGTGATGTTCCTGACTAACCCCAACAACGAGGACCTCCAGCACCCTGTGCAGGTGAAGCGCATCACCCAGGCCGAGAGCACCGAGGCGGGCAGACTGCTCATCCATCGGCCAAACCTCGGGTGAGTCATGACCTTATGACCTTAAACACGGACAGACGGTCTGAGACTAACTGATCAATCATGACTGTGGAGGCTATCCTATAAGCCTCAGTGTGGACGGCAAAGTGTTCCCAACGCGTAGCAAATTATCCTTGTCCAGGCATGAACTCTCTTTGGGTGGTGTTCCCGTTTATTATAAAAGTATAAATGTGTACATAAAATTGGTCCTTTCACCCAGTGCTGTTTGCTTATTAACAAGATGCTGTCGGTGAAGTGGGTTTAACGGCTACGGTAAGAACCGTGTGTTCCCCGCCATCCACACCTTTCCCTAATTGAGTAATCACACCTGTAGATATACCCAATTTCCCGTGACGTGCCACACCCAGTGCAATACTCCCCCAAGTGGCTAAAATAAGTAACACTAAAATAAACCTAACTAAAAGATGGATAGAAATGGCTCCTACAATGACATTAAATAGGGACAGACGGTTGATCCAGAGACTAACTGATCGATCATGACATTAAACACGGACAGCAGGTCTGAGACTAACTGATCTATCATGACATTAAACACGGACAGAAGGTCTGAGACTAACTGATCTATCATGACATTAAACACGGACAGAAGGTCTGAGACTAACTGATCGATCATGACATTAAACACGGACAGACGGTTGGTCCTGAGACTAACCGATCGATCATGACATTAAACACGGACAGACGGTTGGTCCTGAGAATAACTGATCGATCATGACATTAAACACAGACAGAAGGTCTGAGACTAACTGATCGATCATGACATTAAACACGGACAGACGGTTGGTCCTGAGACTAACCGATCGATCATGACATTAAACACGGACAGACGGTTGGTCCTGAGACTAACCGATTGATCATGACATTAAACACGGACAGACGGTTGGTCTCGAGACTAACCGATCGATCATGACATTAAACACGGACAGAAGGTCTGAGACTAACTGATCAATCATGACATTAAACACGGACAGACGGTTGGTCCTGAGACTAACCGATCGATCATGACATTAAACACGGACAGACGGTTGGTCCTGAGAATAACCGATCGATCATGACATTAAACACGGACAGACGGTTGGTCCTGAGACTAACCGATTGATCATGACATTAAACACGGACAGACGGTTGGTCCTGAGAATAACTGATCGATCATGACATTAAACACGGACAGACGGTTGGTCCTGAGACTAACCGATCGATCATGACATTAAACACGGACAGACGGTTGGTCCTGAGACTAACCGATCGATCATGACATTAAACACGGACAGACGGTCCTGAGAATAACTGATCGATCATGACATTAAACACGGACAGAAGGTCTGAGACTAACTGATCGATCATGACCTTAAACATGGACAGACAGTCTGAGACTAACTGATCGATCATGACATTAAACACGGACAGACGGTTAGTCCAGAGACTAGTTGATCGAGCTTGACTTACTTGAAAAGGGGACTAGGGTGATGGGGGAGCTTCCAGAGTAAAAGAAGTCTAGTTTAGGTGAACGTACTCCATAGTCACAATTGTGGCAATAGAAGCCTTTGGGCAAATATTTAATGTTGACTATTTTAAACGCACATTTCAAGTGTTATTCTCTTTGGAAGGTTCACCTTTAGATCCAGTGGGACTAGATTATGTACTGCCCTGTAAGCAAGGAGAATACATCACTGGATTTGGTTCTGTGCTGATGTGAAGGTCCAGTGTAACCATGTTTGGTTCTGTACTGATATGAAGGTCCAGTGTAACTGGGTTTGGTTCTGTGCTGATGTGAAGGTCCAGTGTACTGTAACTGGGTTTGGTTCTGTGCTGATGTGAAGGTCCAGTGTAACCATGTTTGGTTCTGTGCTGATATGAAGGTCCAGTGTACTGTAACTGGGTTTGGTTCTGTGCTGATGTGAAGGTCCAGTGTAACCATGTTTGGTTCTGTGCTGATATGAAGGTCCAGTGTACTGTAACTGGGTTTGGTTCTGTGCTGATGTGAAGGTCCAGTGTAACCATGTTTGGTTCTGTGCTGATATGAAGGTCTCTCAGTATGGTGAACCCCTCACCTGAAGACCCAGCGTTAGAGGGTTTTGTAGGGTCCTTTTCTCTTCGGAAGATGATCCTGTTACCTATAGATTAAGTGTAAAGGGTTGATTCTTAAAGACCTTGTAAGACCAGTATAAATGGGGTTTGTCCTGTCCCTTCAGGAAGGTGAACCTGTTCCCTATAGATTAAGTGTAACGGGTTGATTCTTAAAGACCTTGTAAGACCAGTATAAATGGGGTTTGTCCTGCCCCTTCAGGAAGGTGAACCCGGCGGACTGCGTGGACATGGACTGCGATGCCAAGAAGAAGAGCCTTCTGAGAGACGAGGATGGCACCTTCCTGGGCGCGGTGGGCACCGTGGTGCCCCACGCCGAGTTCGAGTGGGACGGAGACAGCAGGCATGGAGTGGGCGACTACAGGATCCCCAAGGTCATGCTCACCTACCTCAACGGCAGCCGCATACCTGTCAGTCAGATAGCACCCCGCAAAGGTGAGGAGGACATGAACAACTTCAAGTGCTAAGTGAAATTACGGTCATTTCAATGATGTATTCATTTCATTTTCATTTAGTCATTTAGCAGACTCTTTTATCCAAAGTGACTTACAAGGATGTATACACATTTTTACATTTTAAACTGATGGCACACTGCACATCAGGAGCAATTAGGGGTTCAGTGTCTTGCTCAAGGACTTAATTTCGTCATTTAGCAGACGCTTTTATCCAAAGTGACTTACAAGGATGTATACACATTTTTACATTTTAAACTGATGGCACACTGCACATCAGGAGCAATTAGGGGTTCAGTGTCTTGCTCAAGGACTTAATTTCGTCATTTAGCAGACGCTTTTATCCAAAGCGACTTACAAGGATGTATACACATTTTTACATTTTAAACTGATGGCACACTGCACATCAGGAGCAATTAGGGGTTCAGTGTCTTGCTCAAGGACTTAATTTCGTCATTTAGCAGACGCTTTTATCCAAAGCGACTTACAAGGATGTATACACATTTTTACATTTTAAACTGATGGCACACTGCACATCAGGAGCAATTAGGGGTTCAGTGTCTTGCTCAAGGACTTAATTTCGTCATTTAGCAGACGCTTTTATCCAAAGCGACTTACAAGGATGTATACACATTTTTTCATTTTAAACTGATGGCACACTGCACATCAGGAGCAATTAGGGGTTCAGTGTCTTGCTCAAGGACGCATCGACAGGGAATCGAACTAGCAACCTTCTGATTACTAAACGACTTCTCTACCTCCTGTACCACAATTGTTAAATGGCACCATAAGCTGTCAAACACTTCCAGAGCTTTTCTTATACTCCGTAGTACAGTAAAAGGATATTAAATCGAAAACAGTGACTATGACGTTAAATTGACAACCGTCAACACACGGGTAATAGTGTAGCAAGAAGTGCAAATAAGTCTGTCACTGTGCAACTTTTTTTTTTAAATAAAACACAGAATCGTTTTTAACATAGGGGAAACGGTTAAATAAAATGTTCCCTTGCACTCTTATCCCTATTAAAGTAGCCTGCCAACAGTAGTAGATTAAAGACTAATAGTGTAATGTTGTGTGACTGCGGCATGATTTCAGGTGTGATAAGGGACTCCACCTGCGAGTACGTGACCCCGTGGCAGAGCTACAAGTGCTTTGGTCTGAACTACAGGATGCTGGCGATCGAGAGTCTGGATGCTGACACAGAGACCAGACGCCTGTCTCCAGTGGCCGTGCTGGGAGACGGCTACATCGACCTGATGAACGGTATGCTGGCCATGCAAACTTTGCAGACCATTTCTACCGAATTATGCATGCGGGTGTATGGAATGGGTTAGAGCAGGGGTTTTCAACCAGGGGTCCGTGGCCCCCTGGTGGTCCGTGACGGCATTGCAGGGGGTCCGCGACATGAGCCTATGTTGATCAGTTCACCATTGACTTTTTTTATTTTTATAAATATACCTGGTCCCGTCGACATATTTATGTCTGAATAGCCAAGTCGCATTGCCCAAAATACTGATGTAGACCCATATTCAGCGAAGAAATTACACTGACAAGTATTATAGGCAGAATATGTGTGCGCGGGGAGGGGGCGTGGCGGCGGCGGTTACAAACATGAAAAAGAAGGGTACGGGACTGTAAAATGTTTTGGGAATTACTGGCGCATCAGTGGGCCGCGGATTACTTTCTGGTCAGAATGGTGGTCCCTGGGACAAAACCAGTTGAAAACCCCTGGGTTAGAGAATTGCAGAATGAAAACTGGTATGGTCTGGAGAAGGACTTTCTAAACATGGCAATATTTATATTTTTATTTGTATTTATTTTTTTATTTTATATATATATATTTGAACACCAAGAATGTTAATACTCACTACCTCTTTCTACTACTAATAATTATCCGTAAAGGACCTCCTATTAATCTGAGGATTTCAGCACAATTATTTGTTACATACAAATGTTCAGAGTTGGAACGTATTTCAGATTCCTAAATGAATGAAATGATGCCTCCAGGGCCCCAGGACCATGGCTGGTGTAACGGCTACACGTGCCAGAAGAGGCTCTCCCTCTTCCACGGCATCATCGCCACCAGCAAGGCCTTCGACGTCTACTTCACCGGCACCACCCCCCAGAAGCTCCGCCTCATGATGCTCAACGCCAGGCCAACAGAGGTCATTGTGCAGAATATACACACACACATCTCACTCGCTCTGAAAGACACACAAACACACACACACATCTCACTCGCTCTGAAAGACACACACACACACACACACACATATATCTATATACATACATACATATATACTGTATATGTATATAGATATATATATATATACATATATATACACACACATATACACACATATTCATACATACATATATATATATACACATATACATACATACTCAATGTGTTTTCCGAGGCTTAAATAAAAAAATTGAATAAAAAAATAGATACACATATATCTCATACCTGAAAGTAAGTAAAATAATAATGTTTAAACGTTGCATGTTGCTTGGTGTTTATATCATGTTTCGGCGTCAAGAAGGCAGGCACCCACTCACATAGATGGACAAACATATTTATCACTCTCCCTTGCACATGCAATATATGCACAGTAACACACAAGGTCTGCCAGGTCCTCTGTTACTCATTAGTAAATTAATTTGTGTTTCTTTCGTAGACTGTGCGCGTGGCCGTGTTCTACTCCAACCCTCAGCGTCTGGACGTTTACGTCAACAACGAGCTGGTGGCTCCGACCAACGCAGAATGGAACAGCGACAACACAGACTTCACACTCAAGGAGCCCTCATACCCAGGTACTGCTTTATGTGTGTGTGTGTGTGTGTCGAGGGTCGAGCAGTGCTATCACTAGTTGGGTTAAAGGTCAAAGGTTAAAGGTCACCTGTGGAGATGAGCAGTGCTATCACTAGTTGGGTTAAAGGTTAAAGGTTAAAGGTTAGAGGGCCACCTGTGGAAGATGAGCAGTGCTATCACTAGTTGGGTTAAAGGTTAAAGGTTAAATGGTCACCTGTGGAGATGAGCAGTGCTATCACTAGTTGGGTCAAAGGTTAAAGGCTACATGGTCACCTGTGGAGATGAGCAGTGCTATCACTAGTTGAGTTAAAGGTTAAAGGTCACCTGTGGAGATGAGCAGTGCTATCACTAGTTGAGTTAAAGGTTAAAGGTCACCTGTGGAGATGAGCAGTGCTATCACTAGTTGGGTTAAAGGTTAAAGGTTAAATGGTCACCTGTGGAGATGAGCAGTGCTATCACTAGTTGAGTTAAAGGTAGTGACTTCAGGCTGTTTATGTGAAAGTGAATATATAAATAGGAGGTTGATAGGCCTGTAGCACAGTACAGTATTCATCATTTTGATTTGTAGTAAATATAATACTTGACAATTTTGAGTTTAAAGTTTAATTTTGAGTTTTACCATGAGAAAAATTCTGGGTGAAAAAGAAAAAGGGGGTTGGTTATTTCTGTGGGGATGTACTCATCAAAACTCTCACGCTCGTTCTTTTCCTCATTACCTCTGTTTCCGGGGTGTGTGTGTGTGTGTGTGTGTGTGTGTGTGTGTGTGTATGAAGGGATGTATTTGCCTGCACTTAACTCTACCACGAACGGTGCCAACTTCTTCGACCCGGACTACAAGATGCTCCATGTGTTGCTGCGCGGCTCCGAGCCCGTGGAGGTCCGCACCTCGCCCAAGCTCTTCCTCTCCTTCAGCCTGCCCGCCATGACGGAGGACGAGTTCTTCGGCGAAAGCCTGGTCGCCAACCTGGCCGCCTTCCTGAAGGTTCCGGCCAGCATGATCCGCATCACCAAGATCGTGAGGGAGGGGGGCGACGCACGGCGACGCAAGCGGTCCACGGGTCTCTCCGTAGAGGTGGAGATCAGCAAGCCTCCCGTCCAGCAGACCACCAACACCACCAATGGTGACGACTCAACACTCACATTTAGACCACAAACACCACCAATGGTGACGATTCAACACTCACATTTAGCCTCGTCAGCATAACGCCCACGGTCCCTAACCCTAACCCACCAACACCACCAATGGTGAGGACTCAACACTCACATTTAGACCACCAACACCACCAATGGTGACGATTCAACACTGGATTGCCAGTATAACGCCCACGGTCCACAGCAACATCGTTATCCAGTTTACATCATTTCCAACTACTTTGAACATTTTTTACCTCTTTCTCTGTCTCTCTCTCTCTCTCTCTCTCTCTCTCTCTCTCTGTCGCTCAATACATCGAAAACCATGAAACTTCAGCTACCATCCATGAGAACATTATTTCCCCACGCCTACACAGCTGCATCATAACACTCTGACAATCATTTATTCAACAACTCTACATTTTCTCATCCAAGCCAAAAGCCATTTGTTCATTTGTTTAAGAATGAAAACCACCATTATTAAACACTATGTTAAACTGTGACCAGTTCTGTGTATAATGTGTATAAATCTTCTCTTTCCTAGATGAGGAAGCCTTTTCTGAGCTGCAGAACCTTGCTGATGACCTGGGCCAGGCGGCCATCTCGGGGAACCTCAGCCAGGCCGTAGGCTTCAACGTGTCCTCCATGGGGGTCATCCCTCCCCCACCACCATCCTCAGACCCCACCTGGAACGAGGTGAGCCCCCCCACCATCCTCAGACCCCACCTGGAACGAGGTGAGCCCCCCCCCCCTCCCCCCCACCATCCTCAGACCCCACCTGGAACGAGGTGAGTCCTGAGGCCTGACTGCTATGTTCCCAGCAAACTTGAAAAAAAGAAAATATTAAGCCATGGTTTAACTGCACTTTATTATACGGCTCTTCAGAAGGTTCCAAAAAGTACCGTTGATTTGAATGGGCCATCCCAACGTTCGCAGGTGAATATTTCCTGATATTCACCCCTGCGAAAAGATATTGACCGCTGTCATTGGCAACGGGTTTTGTGCTTCTAATTCACATCTTTCATATAATTCCGCAAGTAGTCCGGTCATTTAACGTAACAGACTGAAGTCTTGAAGACTTGACTTGAAGTCAGCAAGTAATGGGTTGCTACACAACACCTGAAACTTAAAAGTTCTATTTGCTTGAAGAACTATTTATTTCTTAGCGGAAATCACGAAACGGAAACTAAATCATTAAAAACAGGTATTTTGGAGGAATGTCTTCTATCGTTTTTGGACAATACATTATCCCTTACATAGGCTGAGTCCTTGTTTACCTGAAATTTGCACTTTATAATTTTATTTTGTAGCGCCCTGTTTGGCAATGTTGGTTTTCAATAAAATAAAACATTTGCATAAAGCAAGCAAATCCACTTTTCCATGTTGATAAGGGCATTAGAATAAAAATAAAATGATGGAAAAAATAAATAAATGAAGGGACATTTAGAATAAATAAAAATTGGCGATTAATTGCGATTCATTTTGAGTTAACTATGACATAAATGCGATTAATCTCGATTAAATATTGTAATCGTTTGACAGCACTAGTTTTTACTGTTTTGTATCTAATCTTATTATAAGTCACTTTTAATGGCAAAGATATACATCTTCATTACAGTGGCTTACAACTAGTGTGTGATAAAGGTGTACCTGTTTGTGTTGTGACTCCTCAGCTAGTGTGTGATAAAGTGTGTAACTGTGTACCTGTTTGTGTTGTGACTCTCGGCAAGTGTGTGTTGAAGGTGTACCTGTGTACCTGTTTGTGTTGTGACTCCTCAGCTAGTGTGTAACTGTGTACCTGTTTGTGTTGTGACTCCTCAGCAAGTGTGTGGTGTAACTGTTTACCTGTTTGTGTTGTGACTCCTCAGCTAGTGTGTAACTGTGTACCTGTTTGTGTTGTGACTCCTCACTGTGTACCTGTTTGTGTTGTGACTCCTCACTGTTTACCTGTTTGTGTTGTGGCTGCAGGTGGCCACCGCTGAGGTGACCCGTGAGGACCCGGTACCGGAGAAGGTGACGAGCCTGGCCTCCCTGAGCGTGATGCAGGAGCCTGTGGCCGGACTCACCCCCGGACTCCTCAGCCAGCAGCCCAGCATCATGGCTCTGGACCAGGAGGTGGGATCATCCTCATTAGTACAAACACACACTAAACACTGACTACTTTATTAACATACTTAACACTCACTACTGCAGTCACACACTTAACACTCACTACTGCAGTAACATACTTGACACTCACTAATGCTGTAACATACTTAACTTAACACTCACTACTTCAGTAACATACTTAACACTCACTACTTCAGTAACATACTTAACACTCACTACTTCAGGAACATACTTAACTTAACACTCACTACTTCAATAACATACTTAACACTCCTTACGCATGTCACTTCACGTTTGACATCACAACAGGACAGTGACTTCAGACAGGATCATATTTACTCGACACCAAAGAGAATTAGCTTTGTTTGTACTCCACTCCACTCCACTCCACTTGCAACCATATCTAGACCCGCATGACTACATCGATAACGTCTGAAATAGATAGATAGATAGATAGATAGATAGATGGATACTTTATTAATCCAGAGGGAAATTTAGGTCATTGCCAGCATCTTCATTATTCTGTCTTGTAAACAGATGGTGTGGGCTGTCTACCTAGAGTAGAGTACATCCATGATGACAGTCTGGTTTTTGGCTTTAGGGGAGCTGTGTGGCGGTTGGGGTCACTAAACTGACTCTGACAGCTGTGCTGAAGGACTCCAGCGGCACTCCAGTGGATGGTCTCTATGGAAACACAACCATTCTGTTCAAAGGATGCTGGGCTAACTACACTGACCTGAGCATCTCTGGACCTGGTGAGTTCACAAGCATGTCTGAAGGATTCAAGATGGATACCTGGATACATGTGTGGATAAGCTGCAACACAAATCTCTATTTGCAGTTATTATATGGGATTTAATAATAATAGCAAAGGAATTACTACCAGTCATCGGCATACTCGTCTTCTGTTCTGAAACGGCCCTTTTAACCTACTTCAGTCTATAATAATTACCATCGGCTGCGTCAGATTATCACCGCCTGAATCTGTGTGTAAAACTTCCCCATAGGATTGTGGGTAAATAATGTCAGTTTCATACATTAGTATTGACTTCAAGGATTCGATTTAAATGTAAGCTCTCTCTTGCCCCCCCCCTGCCCCCCTCTCTCTCCTCCTTCTCTCTCTCTCTCTCTCTCTCTCTCTATCAATCTTCACAGGTGATAACATGACTCTGGCTTTCACTCTGAAAGAAGTGAGTGCCTCTTCCCGGTCCTTAACCATCATAGCCGTACCAGTTACCACACCCAGCCCCTCCACCAACACCACCTACACCGCCGCAACCACCAGCACCAGCGGAGGGCCGACTCCGCCCGACTCACCCATACCCCCAATCGACCCTGAGCCCACCGCCACCACCACCACCACCACCACCACAACCACCACCACCACTCCCAGCTCCACCACCCTCAGCTCCACCACAGAGGAGTCCACCACAGAAGACAGTGAATACCCGAGTGTGCTGGACGGCGCTGTTGCTCCATCCTCTGGCTCTCTGGTCCTCCTCCTCACCCTCCTCTCCTGCCTGCTCCTCACCCTGACAACCCTCTGACCTCCTCCTCCTCCTCCTCTCCTTCCTCCTCCTCCTCACCCTCCTCTCCTGCCTCCTCCTCACCCTGACAGCCCTGTGACCTCCTCCTCCTCCTCCTCCTCTCCTGCCTCCTCCTCCTCCTCCTCCTCCTCCTCTCCCCTCCTCACCCTCCTCACCCTCCTCCTCCTCACCCTCCTCTCCTGCCTCCTGCCTCCTCCTCACCCTCCTCTCCTGCCTCCTCCTCACCCTCCTCTCCTGCCTCCTCCTCCTCTCCTCTCCTGCCTCCTCCTCCTCCTCCTCTCCTGCCTCCTCCTCCTCTCCTGCCTCCTCCTCACCCTGACAACCCTCTGAGGGAGCGGTGGAGAGCATGTCAGCCATCTTGGATGTGGATCAATCAAAATCAAGAGCTCTGGATGACAGGCTTTTGTCAATGGTTATTGGTTGTGCTATTGCTCGTTGTTTTACTTTCTTCGCTATCTGCGGTTGAATATGGTGAAGGATTTCTACCTCTTGAAGTTTGCTGCTGAAATGTACTTTTCCAGGGATGCAAACATGAAGGATAACTTATTGTAGGGTACAAATATCATGTGCAGAATTTCTGAATTTATTTTAAAAATACTGTGTTCAAAAAATGATTGTTTAACTAGAAATGAATGTTACTTATTCTTCTGGCCATATGAACTTTTCTTTGGGTAGCTACTTTGGGTGTTTACGCACTTATGCACAGATTGCACAGTTATATAATATATACTGTATTTATTGTGTAAAGTATATACATTGTGCGTCTAAATCACAATGGTCTCAACTCGACGATGCTGCACTTTTGGGGCTGATGCTGTCCACATACTTTTATTCACTAAATAAACAGGCTTCTTGTCATACACCACAATGATTCTATTGTTTTATCACAACCAACACAGGGGCAAAGGCAAGTTTCACCAAAACGCAGAGAAACTTTCAGTATATATATATATATATATATATATATATATATATATATATGTGGGGGGGGGGGTATATGTGTGGCTGTGTGTGTGGGGTGTATGTGTGTGTGTGTGTGTGTGTGTGCCCTAGCTGTCCCTGCAGAAGTGATTCTGAAGAAAGTTCATTGAGTGAATTAAAGTTTTTTTTATAATCCTTATATATTTAAAAAATAGATTTTTAAGAATTATTCCGCCCTGACCACAACCGACTTATCAAAGTGGATCCAGCTACACCCAGGCTATGATGTTCCAAACAAACTAAGCTAAGGAACTTTAGCACTTTCCAACAGCACAAGCTAAGCTAAGGAACCATAGCACTTTCCCACAGCACAAGCTAAGCTAAGGAACCATAGCACTTTCCCACAGCACAAGCTAAGCTAAGGAACCTTAGCAATTTCCCACAGCACAAGCTAAGCTAAGGAACCATAGCACTTTCCAACAGCACAAGCTAAGCTAAGGAACTTTAGCACTTTCCCACAGCACAAGCTAGGCTAAGGAACCATAGCACTTTCCCACAGCACAAGCTAAGCTAAGGAACCATAGCACTTTCCCACAGCACAAGCAATTCCGGAATCCGTTTATGTAACACACCTAAAGATTGGTCACTGACAATAAGAATATTTTAATATTATTGCCAATGTTAAATAAATAGATAAAGACATGAATATAATAAATAATTAAATAGAAATAAATAGAGGGAAATACGTTTATAAGTAAGATGTGTTTATTTTGACATGATTTGTCTACGTTATTAGAAAGGCCCTTGTTGTTTAACCTGTAAGACCCAAACATAAAAACATTTTTTTTAGATATTATTTTTAAGTCAGATGATGTTGTAAGAGTCTTCTGATGGAGATAATGAAGGATTAATTAAAAAAAAGATGTTTTTGTAAGTTTTTAGGGAAACGTTGTAATATTGCAACGTTGGGCCTAGTTGGTAGCAGAATTTCAGCATTTGCTCTCAAACTGTCAGAACAAATACACAAAACAACTAATGGTTAATTTTGAGTATGTATTGCTTACATAGCACTATAACAGTACATTTCATTAATAATAATCACCCAACAGTCATATTTTTATGAATCATAATTTATTTTAAAAAGATAAAAACTGGATAAAATGTTATACAAAACAGAATGAAAACTTCAAAGAATCAGTGTCCATTGTTTACTTGCAATGGTAGTCCCAAAAGCAGTTCCTTTCCTCTGAAAAGCAGAGACGGAGATTGCACTTTCTGCAGAGCGTATTGGAATATCCTTTCACGCAGTGTCTGCAGCGTCCTCTTGTTGTCTTCACCGGGAAATGTGCGACCATGTCCCTGCGCACATCGGTGTGTGTGTGTGTGTGTGTGTGTGTGTGTGTGTGTGTGTGTGTGTGTGTGTGTGTGTGTGTATAGATGAGACCTACGTCTGCAGAACAGGTGTGTGTCCCTGCGCACATCGGTTGGTGTGTGTGTGTGTGTGTGTGTGTGTGTGTGTGTGTGTATAGATGAGACCTACGTCTGCAGAACAGGTGTGTGTCCCTGCGCACATCGGTTGGTGGTTCACATGCCCTCTTGTCTGGGACCCCATTAGGTGCACTCCCATCTCCTAGGGATGGTCTTCTCTGAGCAGTCACAGGCATAGACATATATACCTATATATAGATCTAAATATGTCTATGGTCACAGGTCTCTGAGGTGTCACTCTTATCGACGTCAAAGGGCTCCCACTGGCTCAAGATGGCCGCCCTCTCCTTGCTGTGTTTCTCTGAGCAGTCACTCTGAGGTCTCTGAGGTGTCACTCTTATCGACGTCGAAGGGCTCCCACTGGCTGAAGATGGCCGCCCTCTCCTTGCTGTGTTTGTCAGGATGAGAGAGGAAGCTAGTTGTGCCTGAAGCAAAAACGTATACGCTTCAAAATCGCCTTGGCAAAGTGCAAGATGTTTTTGAAGCGTCTGCGTCTTTAGAAACGCGCTTGGTGTGTTTCAGCCCATACCCGGATACAGAGACTATTTATTTTCTTTTGGGACTTTATTTGATACTTTGAATTTTAAAGAGCTCACTTTTATGTGGGGCTATTGTCTCCTTTTCAACATCTTTTTTCTTTGGAATATTGAGAGCTGTGCAGTCCCGTTTGTAGAGGAGCCAGGCGTTGATCACGGCAAGGATAACGGTGTGCCAGAAGATGGAACTGTACCAGCGGCGGGATTTCACGGGGTACTTATATTTGGCTGCAAAAGAGTCCAGCAAATCCACACCGTTTGGTAAGCGCACTTGCCTGGCTGTTCCCACGTAATGAATTCCACGATCAAGGAGCTGAACTACTAAGGGGACACATGTCAAGAAAGCTCTCCTTGCTGGTGTCATTCTGAAATGGAAATAATAGTTAGAGAATGTTCAAGTATAACTAATTCCAATGCAAATGAATCCTATTCAGGCAATACATTCCACTGATGGCACACAATACCGTCTGGCTAGCCTAATGTGCTCTCTACTTACATTTACAAAAGGAAAATACAACCCCCCCCCCCCCCCCCCAGAACTCTTACATCCCCACATTCCAGAACATTCACACCTGTCCCTGAAGAATGCACCATACATGCAACCCCCACATTCCAGAACATTTACACTTGTCCCTGAACAACCATCCTCCAAAGCATTCCACAAACATTATCTGGCTTGTGTAACAAGGAGATATTTGGACAAACAAACAAAGTCCAGCTAAAAAAAACAGTTGACTATATCTCACTGCGAACATAGAAATAACATTGGGTTAGGGTTAGCTTACCCTAACCCTAACCCATTTAGAATTATTAAAATCTGGTCTAAACTTAAAATTATAACAAATAACCTATTTGTAAAGTGTGAATCATCAAATACATTATATTTCTGTAAGTATTTATCCTGTATCTGAACATTCGAGAAGTGGAATGTCTCCATGTAGAGTGCAAGGTGCACATGCTATTTTAGCTACCATTTTCACCCAACGTTGTAAAATTACAACAATGACATAACAAGCTGAAAATCTAATGTGATGCATTAATTCCACAATAACTTAGTATTTACATGAACTACATATTCTAACAAGCACCAAAAAAAATATTTCATGGAATTTACAGTTGAATGAAACAAGGAGATGCACTTCCAGGAAAGTTTGCAGGTCGAGTGAGTTCATGGCCTTATGGCCAGACCTATATACACATTTACAATCCAATGGCATTGCAAGGCAAGACAATAGGACCCATTGACTATGTAAATGTGGTCTTTCCCCAAAAAACGTTTTTTGGAGAGAGAAAAGTTATGTTGTAGTATTACAACAAGGGGTCTTACATGTATCTAGTATCTATGAATGGCCTACGCTCGCTACTCATATGTATTTACACTTGGATATTGTAATGCTACAGCATCCCTGAATAGATTATATATTTGAATTTAGGTGAGATCTCATATTTGATATTGATTACTATTCTGTCAAACTGCTATACGCAGATTGTTTTTTTAATAACACTGGAAACTTGGATGGCGAGTCAGACCTATCTTTGAGGATTTGAGCAGCGCGTATCCGGACTGGAACCAGCTAAGACACAAACATTGATTACACACTTAACGCGTTTCTAAAAACGTATACGCTTCAAAATCGCCTTGGCAACGTGCAAGATGTTTTTGAAGCGTCTGCGTCTTTAAAAATGCGCTTGGTGTGTTTCAGCCCATACCCGGATACAGAGACTATTTTTTTTCTTTTGGGACTTTGTTTGATACTTTGAATTTTAAAGAGCTCTCTTTTATTTGGGGCTATTTT
Organism: Clupea harengus; assembly: GCF_900700415.2. Taxonomy (NCBI): domain Eukaryota; kingdom Metazoa; phylum Chordata; class Actinopteri; order Clupeiformes; family Clupeidae; genus Clupea; species Clupea harengus. Next base: position 2,187,428 of record NC_045170.1, on the reverse strand, counting down.
TATTATTCTCATTCTATCTTAAGAGAAGGTTATTAAATCTATTTAATAAACCTGTATTGTCTTTCCGTTATCACTTTACATGGTTGTCTCTCATGTCAGTTTTCTCCCCCCTCTAATGCCGAGCCTAGAACCGGCCTAAACCCACTAGAACAGAGGTCACCCGATCTCGGAGACTTTCCCTGTCGATCTCCAAAATAATTTCAGAAATACAGATCCGACTGATTCTTAAAAGCGGGGGATTTTTTAACTGAACGCTCACCCACGAACTCCAGGGAAAAGACCGGCACCTGCCCCACATGATAAGCGCAGTGAATGCGTTCAAGGCCAAACTCTGTGTCTGGACCACACATCTGAGGAAAGGGAGGCTGACACACTTTACAAACCTGGAGAAAATGTCACAGTACATCAAATACTCTTTTTTGTTTTACCCTGAGCAGTACTGTGTGCACCTGGACAAACTGGCAGCGGAGTTCAGTCGACGTTTTGGTGAGTTAGACGTCATGGAGGATATTGCTGCATTTGTTTCAAACCCATTCCTGCCTATTGATACAGAGGAGGTTGCAGACAAATTCGAGAAAGCATTTGCTTTGCCAGGTGAGGTGGAGGTGGAGGTGGAGATGCTTGATTTGCAAAATGACATAAAGCTGAAAGCCAGGTCAAAGGACAGTGACTTTTGGAGACTTGTCAGCCGAGAGAAGTTTCCTCTCCTCAGTGCATGTGCACTAAAAGTGAATGCCTGCTTTGGATCAAACTACCTCTGTGAACTGGCATTTTCACAGATGAAAATCCCCAAATCCAAGTTCAAGCGCCGGCTTACTGGCTTACTACGCCTCAGACTGGCTGCCTCTGCTTATGAGCCAAACTACAAGGCACTCACAGACAGTGTTCAGTCACAGCCATCACACTGACTTGTCACATGAGAAATTTGTCAGTGTTGTGTTGTAACTTCAGTTGATAAATAAAACCGTTCATATCCAGCCTGCTCATTGCAAATGTGTTTTTTTTCTTGTTCATATTGTTCACAAAGTGTTTGATTTCATTCAATGACAATAAGGCCAAATATAAAGTTAAGTTGTAAGTACAGTCTGTAGTCCGGACAGTCTATTTCTCTCAACGCCTCAATAGGTAGATCCTCAGGTCATCAAGGCAGAGGTCGGTGATCTTGGGCCTAAAAAGGTTGGTGACCACTGCTCTAGAACAGGGGTTTGCAACTGGTTTTGTCCCAGGGACCACCATTCTGACTAAAAAGTAATTCGCGGCCCACTGATGTGCCTGCACGCGCGTGCGTGTTTGTAACCGCCGCTGCCACGCCCCCTCCCCCTGCACAGATATTTTGCCTATAAGACGATATTTTCACGATATTCAAGAGTAATCGGGAAATGTGTTGAAATATCAAAGCGTATTTATAAAAATTCAATGGTGAACTGATCAACATAGGCTCATGTCGCGGACCCCCTGCAATGCCGCCGCGGACCACCAGGGGGCCACAGACCCCCTGTTGAAAACCCCAGCTCTAGAACATTATAACTAGACCCAGAGAACCTCTCTCTTTACTGGCCTAAACCCACTAGAACCAGGGCACCGCTCTCTTAACTGGCCTAAACCCACTAGAACATTAGAACTAGACCAAGAGAACCTCTCTCTTAACTGGCCTAAACCCACTAGAACATTAGAACTACACCCAGACTCTCTCAACCTGTTTGGGCGGAACGGCGATACGTTGGCTGATAAACAAAATTACAGCAACGTAGCGACAAAAATTAAAATAAATTAACCATAAACATTTTGATTATCAATTGAGCACTAACACTGCCAAATCCGTAATACCATAATATCAAATACCTGTGTCCAACAGTTCACTAGAAAAACCTGGTTATCGGAACAGGATATGCCCACTGCTGTGTCAGAGTGTTGATGCCTCCTCAAACGAATTGTCCATTCAAACATGCTATCTTTGCCAAAATGTCTTTTTTTTTTAAATAAAAAAAACGTTATCTATCCAAACAACTAAATAATGATAGTGGAGAGTTTAACTCAGGGTTTTTATCGTGGTTTATGTATGTACTCACATCATAGCGAAAAATGTGTCTCCATTTCCCTTATGATACAATTTCAAACTTCTCAGTTTTTTCGCGGCCATGACAAATATTATTTTTCTAAAACATACCTTAATAATCAAAGCCATATATCTCTTCTACGAAACTTTGAGGTTATACCTGGAAAGGTCTACACGTCAGGGGTGCCCTCTTTCCCCAACCCTTTTTGCGCTTTACATTGAACCATTGGCACAAGCTATAAGAGAAAATGATGATATCCATGGAATTGATGTAAACGGGAAAGAGCATAAAATAGCATTATATGCCGATGATATTTTGTTGTATGTTGCAGATCCAGATAGGTCTCTCCACGCACTTTTGGATCTCCTTGAGACATTTGGCAATCTTTCAGGGTATAAGCTTAACATACAAAAAACACAAATATTAGTATTTAACTACAGACCATCAGTAGATCTTGAACAGAGGCTTACCATTGACTGGTCTCAAAAAGCAATTAAATATTTGGGGGTTTGGTTAACCCATTGTCCTAAAGACCTGTATAAAAGAAACTATGAAGAAGTGAGCAAGAAAATTAAGGAAGATCTTAACCACTGGTCAACATTTTTGATAAGCTTCAGTTCAAGAATTGAGACCATCAAAATGGTTGTTATGCCTAAATTGTTATACCCATTCATGTCATTACCAGTTAAAATTCCAATCTGTCAATTTAATGAATGGAACAAGCAAATATCTAGATTTATATGGAACGGAAAGAAACCAAGGATTAGATTTAATACATTAACCATTGATAAGGCTAGAGGTGGAATGTCCCTGCCAAATCTCAGGGATTATTACTTGGCGGCCCAGATAAAACCTGTCATTCTTTGGTGTGACAGTGGATATGATGCAGGATGGAAGGAGATGGAGAGGAAGTGTGGAGATATCCCAATACAAGCAATGATTGGTGACCGAAAATGAGCTACAACTCATCAGGAGGACTTGAATCCTTTAGTCTCTTTTACCCTGTCCATATGGTTTGATGTTATCAAACAATTAAATCTATCCACACAGATAAAAAAAACTGAGATGGGTCGCATATGACACAGATTTTGTTCCAAACAGTATGGACTCCAGGTTTAAATTTTGGATGAATAGAGGAATCACAGCTTTTTGCAGATTGATACAAAACAATAGATTACACAGTTTTCAGACAATAAGAGAAAAATACAATTTAGAAAAACAAGATTTTTTCAGATATTTACAGCTGCGCCAATACTTTTTAAAAGAAATGGGTAAAAAAGAAGCAAATACTGTGCCGAATGACATAATACAGTTGATCACACAGACTTACACCATTGGCTCTAAGTCAGTGATTTCAAGACTCTACCAGGGAATAGTTAAGGGAAGAGGCAGTTCCACAAATTACATCAGAGAAAAATGGGAAAAAGAAATAAAGGAAAGAATATCCCCCCAACAATGGGAGAATATATGTGAAAATATGTCTTCGACTACCTGCTCATCTTATTGGCGTGAATTTTGTTGGAAAAACCTTGTCCGTTTTTTTATCACACCTAAATTAAAATCACATCAAACATCACTGACACACACATGTCGGAGGGGTTGTGGGGAAGTGGATGCAAATCACTACCACATTTTTTGGGCCTGCCCGAAGATTGATAAGTTCTGGGAGAATGTTTGGGAAACTATACAACAAATTTTAGATTTACAAATTCCAGGATCATGTCTATCACTTTATTTGGGCGATATGCCAGAAGAACTTACTAGAAATGATAAATACCTGTTGAAAATATTTACGGCAGCAGCAAAGAAAGCAATCACACGTAAATGGTTACAGACCGACTCACCTACTGTGGATAATTGGTTAGATATTATTAAAGAGATCCATGAAATGGAGAGACTAACCTTTCTATTGCATTTGAGAAATGACTTGTATATCGGAAGATGGACAAAATGGAATCTGTATATGTTTAAGTAGGGTTGTGATTATTGATTGACTTTTGATATAATTTGCCATTTCATTTTCCTTTCTGCTGCTGTATATTATATAAATATATGTCTGGGAATGCTGTAGCGCATGTCACAATAATATGTTGTACAAAATGAATGTTGTCGTGCCGACACTTAACCTTGTACTTGTATGGTTGTTCAGTACCATTGTCTTTCACAGAAAAACTCAATAAAATCTAAGTAACAAAAAAAAAGAAACTTTGAGGTTATTATTCGACACAGTACAGTTTATCCCTCGTTCTATGATAAGTTTCATGTGAAATGCACACAAACTATTCCCTTCCTGTAACAGTTGGCGATTTCAAAAACTTGTTGTTCCGCCAATCCAGGTACTATAAAGTATTGACAGCTATTTTATCCAATAGTACACATTCTTAAGTTTACAATGATACGCCCATTGTCTGTCTTTGAATGCTATAGGGGTCTGATTGGATATTGCGTAATGGCTCGGTGCAAGTCTTAAGACCTGTGCGTCACCGTCAGCTACCATTACGCTTGAAGCAGCAGCTGTGTAAACAACTGCCATTGCCACTCTGCTCTGTGCGACAATTACTTTTGGAAAGACATGAAGTCATTTACGCGTGAAGAAGTGGAGATACGCTTCAATAGTGATGACGAATCTGAAATGGAAGAAACCAAGAATGATTTCTCAGAAGGAAGAGAAAGAAGTTTAGATTCGTCGGATGATAACCGAATTGACCGTGCACTTGACATGTAAGTACATATCAGCATTTATGTGTATATGTGAATTATATACTAATACTATGAGCATGCATTTCGGTATGTTTCCACAATATTATTACCATGTATTATCTGACTAAAAGCTGCTCTTTGCCTCACGCTAGATACGTAAAAATAGATGCATTATTTTCGGGCGCGCATTGTTTGCTTTATATTGCATTGTTTGCTTTATATATTTATATTATATCTGCTGTTCTAATTGGTTGTAATGGTTAATAATTATTGTGTGAGTATAGAAATAAATGATATATATTTGTTTATGTACCGAGATATACCGAGCATGTATGTTCCCGAAACGGCGGAATGTTATTATCTGACTAAAGGCTGCTATCTCACTCACGTTAGATACCTGAAAGTGGATGTATTATTTTCAGCACGCACTGGTTGCTTTAATTTAATTTGAATGATTAGTACTTATTGTGTGAGTGTAGAAATATATGATATGTTCTTACACCTAGATATACACTCTCTTTGTATTACTAGCACCGCACCTGCAACATTAGCACCTATTTATCCATGACGCAGCCGCCTTTGTCCCTGTGGTCTCAGACCCCCCCCGCCCCCCACACCCCACTTTAGAGTTCCCCCATCACCTGCAACATTAGCACCTGTTCATTCATGACGCAGCTGCCTTTGTCCCTGTGGTCTCAGACCCCCACCCCACTTAGAGTTCCCCCATCACCTGCAACATTAGCACCTGTTCATTCATGACGCAGCTGCCTTTGTCCCTGTGGTCTCAGCCCCCCCCCCCCCCCCCCACACACACTTTAGAGTTCCCCCATCTTTAGTCTTATTCAGTAATCTATAGTTTTTTTTTTTTTTTGCTGGATTGCTGGGTTGTTTGTGTAACATTTGGCAATTGATTTATTTTTTCCAGAGATGTCCCTGCAGATGATGTCCCTTCAGACCTGACAGGGCCCTCGTGCCCTCCTCCAGCGCCAAGGCAGACAAGGGCCAGACGGAGTGTGAGGATAGCAGTCAAGAAGAGAGCACCCACACCATCGCTGCCTGCAGATGACGTCCCTTCAGGCCTGCCAGGGCCCTCGTGCCCTCCTCCAGCGCCAAGGCAGACAAGGGCCAGACGGAGTGTGAGGATAGCAGTCAAGAAGAGAGCACCCACATCAAAGAGGAGCACTCCTGCCCCACTGGTGGACAGATGGCATGACGGTTCGGAGGAGGATGTGTGCCCCCCACCGTTTCCATTCTGCCCTAAGAGGACACCTGGACCGCGGCTGGATTTCCAGGCTTCTCAGGCAGCTGTTGGGGGAGCCACGGCTTCTGAGTCAGCAGCTGTCGGGGGAGCCACGGCTTCTCTGCCACCAGAGCCAGAGAGGCGGCCACTGTCATGTGTCCCAGTAATAGTCTGTGAACTCTCCGATGATCCGAGCCTGAAAGCCACCAAGGGGAGGAGGAGGTGCAAACTCTGCCAGGCCCTCACTATGTGGCTATGCAGGGCTTGTAAAGTGCCTCTGTGCATAATCCCAGGGCGCTGTTGCTACACATTGTGGCATGATGCCAAAAGCAGTCAGCGTGTCTGATTTTTTTTTTTTTTATACTTTTATTTGTATTTTTTTTATATACATATTTGTAAATAAATCTTTTTTTGTGTACTTTTTTGTAAATAGTTCATTTTCCTTTGCCTCCTAAAATCCAACCCCTCATCCACGTTGTAGGAGGTGGTAACAGCACATTACATGTCAGGCATTTGCAATTGTTCTGGCTAACGGGGCTCTAGTGTGGACATTTTATTCATTTTGATTTTATTTGATGAAAAACTGAGACCACTGGAACAAAAATCAGGACAGGCTACACCTCAGATAAATACAAAACCACAAAAACATTCATGATGATGTGATAATGTACTTCTAAATGGATTTGGATAGGTTTTTGGGTATATTTTGGATAGGCTGTAGACCAAGGGTACTCAATAGGCGGACCGCGGTCCGGATCCGGACCCAGACGCAATCAAATTTGGACCGAAGCCAAAATCAACATTCTAATATAATCATGATCCAAGCGAGTTTTCATTGCTGCGTGATTTCGCGCTCTCTATATATTTTTTTATGGTTTCTATCTTCCTCCAATCCAGAGGTCCAATCAGGAGCTGTAATAACAACATCACTATGACAACTCACTCACTCAATGTTGGCCGCGAGCTCTGTGGGTCACGCAGGTTGTGTGTGTCAATGGCAACAACGCGGGCAGATAGATTTGTGAACGGTATCTCTTTCTCAGCAAACGAAAATCATGGCGTGCTTTAAACCCGACAAAAAAACGTTGATTCCAAAAATCGCTAATTTAAGACAGAGTGGACTGACAAGTATGCATTTGTGCTGCCTGTGGGGAGCACAAAACCCATGTGTTCAATCTGTAACGAGACGGTTGCCCTTGTCAAAAGTGAAACGTCACTATGAAACAAAGCATGCACACTTAGAACAAAAATACCCGCAGAACTCTGAGGTAAGGGGCAGAAAAATAAACCATCTGCAATCATACCAAGCAACATGCAGTGTAATAGTTAGATCAGCCACACAACAAGAGCGTGCATACCTCAACATACTGTTGTGAGTCTGCCTTTTCAACCATGAATATGGTGAAAAACAAATACAGGAGCACACTCACTAACGAACACTTACATCAGTGCCTCCGCCTGGCCTTCACACCTTTTATGCCCAAGTTTAAACCACAAAAAAAGTGTCACCTTTCACACAAATAAGGCCACATCACCATTTGTGAATAGTTCGAACGTTTTTGTTGGAGTTATGTTTCTGGATTTTGACCGTCATTGTTCCGGACCCTGGACTGAATGAAAATTTGGTGGGTGGACCTTTTGGGTTTCTAATTGAGTACCCCGTGTCTATACCATTATACTATTTCACTGTTCTTGTTTACAGTATTTTACAAAGATACAAATGGACTGGCATCGTTTAGCATGAAGCAGCGGATATCCATTCTGACAGGGAGGGAGGGTTATAGGCATACAAATATGTTTATGAAACATTGCTTTAAGCAAAGCATAGCTTTTATCCATAATTAAATGTATTGAAATCATTACAGTTTTTCTCGATTGCTTACACACATTTTTTGAAAGCATGCCTCGTTTCCTCAAAACTCTAAACACAAATCCCTAAACCACTCACACAAAATGCAAAACCCTTTATATCTCCTGCAAAATGCTACCTTGCTTTCAAAACAGTGTTATGTCACCTCAAAAGGGTATTTTGTTTTCAAATGACAAACACAGACCATTATATGAGTAGACATTCTAAGCATCCATTGAACACTGATGTGCTCAATGGAAAACACTACTATGAAATGGGAAAACACCAGTATGAAGGCCTTATCAGGAGCATTATGCCTTTTCATGTTCAGTGTTACTGTACGCTTACTCCCGTAGTAAAATATAACTGTATAATGTTTTAACTCAAATATAAAACAACACACAAATATACAGTAACAACTAAAATATTTCTTTATTTTTTCCAAAAGTGCTGTAGCCTATACATCACAGCAAACACAACTGAATGTGTAAATGATTTGCACAGAACAAACAATAGGATATAGGCCAGTACAGTCAACAAAAAAAGTAAGAAAAATGTAAAATAAAAAAGGACAAAAAACTACTGCATCCTGTTCTCAAGACAATATTGACAATGTTGTATCAGAAATAGACCTACACAGTGTTGTGAAACACTTGAAAATAACATTGGATTGAATTACAATACAGTACAGTAATGTGTCAGTGCTGATAGGACGCAATCAGTTGTGGAAATGTATATGACTTACTTGCACATAGTCATAGCATAATTGTTTGACTGTCGGAGTTTCTGACAAAAGGCACCCTGTACACCTGCTTCATTCTCAAGGTGTTCCGCCTTAGAACACAGTCCACTGGGGCTAGGCTCACTGTATTGATGTTTAGGAATATGTCTTGGTCATCAATGGTTGCACTTTGTATTTTTTTACGTAATTTTACAAATACAGTACAATGGAAAATACTCTAAATACAAGAATAATATGCTCCTGATAAGGCATTCAAACTAGTGTTTTCCTGTCATAGTAGTGTTTCTTACCTATTCCCTCTTCTGAATGTCCGGAGAATGGATGCAACTGAGAAGCGGCTTATGT